>NC_061110.1:31416622-31439122 GCF_015104395.2 Macrobrachium nipponense | reverse complement strand
ACTAATGTGCCTCTTGATTTGTTCTAACTAATTTGGTCAAAATTGCCGAAGAAGGAAAATTCACGCCACCTATTCATATTAATAAGTTTTGTGAGCTTATAAAGACGTGTGTTAGAATCCACCATTTTTGAGTTTGAAGGAGATTTCTATCAACAAAAAGCAGGGGTTGCTATGGGATCCTCGTTGTCGCCTGTTTTAGCTAATCTTTGTATGGAATTTTTTGAAATACTTTTTGTGGACACAAAACTTCCAGATTGATTGAAACCTTTTATATGGGTAAGATATGTGACGATATCTTTATTGTTTTTAAGGACGATGCCGAAAGTTTTGATCAGCTTCTTTTACAACTGAATAGTTTTCTTCCATCCATCACGTTTACAGTGGAAAGGGAAGTCGACAAGCGTCTGCCATTTTTAGACTTTGGTTGGTTTTCACAGGGATGATGCTAAATAAGTCTTTTAAATTCTCTGTTTTCAGGAAAAGTACTCACACAAATACGTACATACATTTTTATTCATATCATGACGAGAGAATCAAACGCAACGTTCTGACGAATTTGTTTTTAGAGCTTTTAGAGTTTGTGACCCTAGTTTCATTGACCAGGAAATCAATTCTTGACTACGAGTTTCAATAAGTTATGTTGACCCAAGTTTTTATCGACAGATGTCTTTCTAGAGCCAGAAGTATGTTTTATAATCCAAGGGAACGCTGTTCGACTGCTAATTTTAAATGCCTTCCCCTTCCTTATAATCATGACCTGAAAAAAAGTTTCCAATAATCTTAGAAAAGATAGACATGGGTATAGCGTAGTATTTCAATACCCTAATACTCTTAAAAAGAAAATTATCAAAAACAGTTGCAGAAAACCAAAACACCGAGGTGGAGTCTATGCTATAGGATGTAAACATTGTGACAAATTGCTATATTGGTGAAAGCGGTCGTTCCCTGGACCAGAGGAAACGTGAACATGTTGCAGCTTGCCGTTTGGCAACGTTTACAGCGCCATTGCCAAGCATACTTGGGATTCCGATCATGCCATCGACTTCTAGGGAGGAAAAGTCATTTATAAGAGTGCGGATAGGACCACTAGGAGAATTGTGGAAGGAGCTCATCACTTTGAATGACACCTTTGAGGGGAATACTGGAATACGAACATTCTTTACTTTTGAGTGAAGAAATTTGCAAAAAGTGGGCCAGAATAAAGAACTTCAGAAATGTGTACAGCCTCCTTCAATCCGATAATGTAAATAACCATCCTTCGCCCGTTCCAGAACCTAATCTACAAACTACCTTTTGGTTAACGACCGTCAAGATGTCATTCAGGAAGAAGACCGGCGCTTTGTCCCGCCCCGTAGATCACAGCGAATTATGGAAGGCAAACGACCCAATGACTTGTTCGAATTTTTTAACCTTGTTAATGTTCTTTGTCTGTTTATTTATGTTTATTTGGAATTCTTTCACCAATACCACCATGTCTCATTTGCTTAGTGATCAAGTCCACAGTAGGATGGACGAAGCTTTAAGCTTTGTATAAATATATTATATAGATAAACAAGGATATACTGTGGATCCCTCTATTGATTTATTAGAAGCACGATACAGTGTTTTTATTTTGCATATATATATATATATATATATATATATATATATATATATATATATATATATATATATTATATATATATATATATATATGTATGAAATGTTAACGCTATCTTCATCAAAGATATGTCAGTTACAATATCATGAAATATGGCATCGAATTCAAAGGCAGTCGAATATATCGGAAAACTAAATTTTCTCAAGGAGTCACAGAGGCATAATGAGATCTGTTTTGAACTAATTCACTAACTGAACCAAATGTCATCAGGAACAAAGAGAATACTAAAAGCTGGAGTCAAAACCAGTGATAAAAACCACATTATCAAGTTTATGTGATCATTATCAATAAATCATTTATATTCAGGCATTGCTCTTCTTAAAATTCATTTGTGGACAGAAGTTATGCCAACAGATAATCCCTAAAAACTCCGGTTATTTCAAAATGAAAAATTCTAATTGCTCAAACGTGTCTCTATCCGCATCTAGTATAATCTAATAGAAATCATTCTAGTGAATTACGGTATGGCGAAGTTAATTATTTGTCATATTTCCACAGATTCTGAGCACCATAGCAACATACTTCTTTATTATTGTGCAGTTTAGGATCTCTGAAAACCCACTCGCGAACAATAGCACCCAGTCTTAGGCTTCCATCAACGTGTTATCATCATCAGCTGTTTCTGTTCTCTTACCAAAGAGGCATACCTCTACCCCGATGACAGCTCTTGGATTACTTCAAGAAAAGTGTGAGCCAGAGAATAGAAAAGGATGTGGTATTCAACTTAAATTATATTTCCCAAGCTTTTACCTCAGTATCTCTTTATTGATACCAAATTCTAAATATTTCATTTCTACAATACAGTACAGAACTTTATGATTGCTGTGGTTAGGGCAATAAATCTTACCACACTAAATATTCTTTGCACTTTATGTAAATTATTCCAAAACCTTCCTGTTTTATTCAGAAATCCCAAATACTGAATTTTTATCTGTAGTGAAGAAATACTACCTTAATTATTTTATTACTCAGTGGTAACGAGCAGTAAACACTTTGGGAATAGGTTATACACGTCAATATTTATATTATGTGCAATTTCCTAATAACAACAGTGGAATTTTTCCAGTATCCTTGTGCTTATATTTATTATAGGTTCTAAAAAAAGGAAAACTATTTCTTTGGTCTGTTATAGTTTTTCCAATAGTAGGCGATATTTCATTTGGTACTTTATCGCTTCTAAAGTATCATAATCTATTTCAGGATCGACTAATGTTACTCATTTAGTTCTTGTCTTATGTTGCAACCGCAGAATACAGAGATTTAATTGGTCAATTTTGGTTTAATTTGCGTGGGACAATATCCCTTGCATTCTGGAGGATTTTGGTTGGCCTTTCCTTCTGCCCATTAATATTCTTCATTTAATTTACGTAATGATAACGATTTTTCAAGAACTGTCCACTACTTTGAGAAAGCAAATTTCATCCTCCTGTGAAATCATTACATACTTTTGAAAGTTAATAACAACTGAATGTAATTAAAGCCAAATTATATGATATATTTTGGCTAGTTCTGCCTGTAAAAAAGCAGAGTTATTCTACTAGATAGATATGCGTCCATTTCAGTATAGTTACCATATTTTATTGTTTGAGAGCTTTATTTCTTTTTCTTAGAATTAGGTCACAGTTACTTTCCATCTGACAAAGTCATTCATTTATATTAATCTAGCATTCGGCTAAATACACCCTTCTTTAGTGTCATTCAGCTGTATGAATTCCATGAACTTGAACTTTTGATCCACCTTCTTCATTTTTCCTTCCGTCTTTTTAAAGTCCGATGAAACTTCATTCTCTTTGTTTGCATTTCAGTAATGCTTCGACACTCTTTAGTCTAGTTCCAACTATTTTCTTTGCGTATGATGACAAGCATAGAACTGCTTTATGTTCTCATTTTCCTTAGAAAATCTAAGAAAATTCTTTTTAGCATTGAAGGCAATAAGGTCGTAAGTGTTGTCATCTCCCGCTTGTTATTATCTACTTCATCATAAATTTTCCCGGCATATTACTTTTCTGGTCCATGAGCTTTCTGGTGCCGCTATCCTTTCAAATCATCCAATTCTCACAGGCGTCACGTGCAAAAACGCTCACTCCGGGAAGCTCTAGTATTCTGTCATCTCTATTCTTGAAAAATGCTTGAATTTGAGTCGTTCACAGCTGTTACGTGCTGCTCTGGGAGCAAGAGCCCGTGCCGGCAAGTTGCTGGCTAAGTCTAAGTAATAGTAGTAGTCGTTCACAACTGCAGATGAATCTTCTGAATTAGAAGGGACCTAATGACTTACATACATACCGAAGGTTACTTCTTAGTCACAGGAAATATCTGAGTCTATTTATTTAAAAAGAAATTTTAATCTAGAAAGTAAGTACAATTATATGGTATGTATATGGGAATCCTTGGAGGCATTTAGTAAAATTTCATCATTCATCGAAAATGCCTTCAGATATAGTGAATGATTATGCCATGACGAAATCGACTATACCAGGTAAATACCAACTAAAACCGTAAGAAGAAATTACATAATTGACACTTATAAAAAAAACTGTTAAAACAAATTGTTGTCGTTAGATACCCCAGTAATCAATAAGTAGCTTTCAGGCATTTTAATTAACTTGGGAGACTCGAGGAACAGTTTTTTGACTGACTGAAAAACGTGAAAGCTAAAGAAAAGACTTCGCCAATCACACAGAACTGGAATGATTAAAAAATACTTGGGGTAGCTTGAGAAGTGTTTCCCACTTTAAATTAATTCATTCCAAATGACTGAAGTTCCATAGACGTCTTTTCAAAATTCTGGAAAGTCCTAAGAATAGCTAGGAACTGTTTTAGTTCAATGTTAGAAAGACTTGGGAATTTCAACGCAGTTGTTCAACCATCAAAATAAAACGTTGAAAAACAGATAATCTGTCACATTACATTTATCTAATACAACATGACGCAATATATGTCAAAACAAATAATGCAAATTACATTTGAAGGCGAAGTATAGTAACATAGGCAGCTTATCATGTTAAGATAACTAGTAAAAGAATGGTAAGATAATAGTAGCTAATACCATCAAACGTAGTACTCGATAAAAGACTTTTAGACATTTTCAGGTTACTTCGTATTCCCACGAAATGTCACATGACCCACGAACGCTTTTGAAGCAACGTCATATTTTTCCACAAATAGCAGCTTTTATCAATGAATGAAATTATGTTACTGTTCCTTTGATCGAATATGATATATCAAGAGGGTAAAGTTATTTCGAATAATCAATATAGATGAAATATATTAAAAGACAGACAAAAAATCCTAAATTTTTCCCGTGTTCATTATCTGCTTAACTAATATTTGCTAGCTCTATCAGTAGAAAATGTTATAAAACATTTTTTCTTATGCAGAGGTAAGCTAAATCAATATAAGTAAGGAGATTAGTGTTCGGTAAATATATTTCACAACATAACTTTCTATACATAGCGTCTCCTCTGCAGTATGCGTAATAACTCACACGGATGGCTTTATTGTATTTAGTATTTATTGATGTAGAGTATCTGATATAACTTCGTGGTATTCAGCTTTTGACAAGGTTTTCATCCGCCAACGTAGAAGTTTGCCATCAATTTATGGTTGTGTAATTATTGTAACTTCTACTAGTTGGAAATAGCCTTCCGTTAATTTCCTGTTTGGAAATCATAGATCAATTTATTTCACCCAATATTCTATTGTATTTGAAATAATGCACAGAATTATCGTTTACTTAACAAACGTTTCAGAATTTCCATTCTGTATGAAATTTGTCCTTTTGGGTTTTCGAAAGTAACCATTTAATTGACTAAATTGAGATAGGAATGATGATAGATAGAAAGAGGAAATAGCAGTTCTTCCTAAATTGTTATGAACAACGAATATAGACACACGTCGATTCTTGTGACACTTCGGATATGCTTTGCATTTGATCTCTCGATGCACCGTCGTGGATCAACATGCAACTATTTTCACAGAAAAATGTTGAGGCTGGTATGATTGAGAAATGGTGCGAATTCTGTTGGTGAAGGACAGAATACAGCGGACCGTGGGGATAAAATTTGGTGGAAACATGTTTTTCAAGACCTTTATCTCCACTAAGACATGGAGCCTTCCAATATTCTATAATATTGAAATCCCAATTCTAAGCGCTCACTTGAAGAAATTATTCGTTTCTAAACAAGAACCGTAGATTTTGAGAGACACAGCAACCGGTGTACCCACAGGGAGTACCCAAATCAGGGGTTCTCAAAGTGGTCGATATCGACCCCCAGGGGTCAAAAGGATCATCCAAGGGGTCTATGAAGAGTCAGGGGGTCAAAAAGGGGTCGATGTAAGAAAACTGAGTCAGGGGTCAAAAGGGGGTCGATGAATAACAACTAACGTGTCGAAGAATTAAGTTACTATACTACCGTTCATCTAAAGTTCCAAACATATTTTTTTACTACGTGTTACTTTTTTTTTTATCATTCTGAATGGCAATCCCTAAACTAATACTACTCTAATTGATCCTGACATTGTTTTTTTTTTTTTTTAATGTTAAATGCTAGTCTAGGGGGTCGATAGAAAATTTGAAACTTCATGAGGGGGTCGAGGAGTTAAACAGTTTGAGAACTCCTGACCTAAATCATTCATATTACTCACACGATCAAGGACTTGAAATTGAAGTGCCTAATGTTCCTTTCCTGTTGATGGTCACCACAAATTTACTCGACGAGATGTCAGGAAAGAAAAAAAAAACTTGCATTCTCGCCACCTTACCTGGTGTGAAAGCCCGGGGGTTATATTGCGAGAAAATTAGCAAAATAAAAACATTATGCCTCGGGGTTTCAGTTACACTTAGAGGCAGAGCAAAAAAGACGAACTGACGAAGAGGTAGAGCAGAAAAGACGAACTGCACGAAAGATGATTTTTCGAAAGCAGTGGTTCCCAACTTGTAACAGGTGATGGGCCACCAGCACAGTAAAAAGCAAGTAAAAAATGCTCCGAGGTTACTTCGGCGCAGTCGAATTTTCTGTACAGCGTCTGAGCCGTTACCCATGAAACTTTCAGGCACGGCCCGGTCCTATAGTTTGGTCATACGCAGGATCATGGCTAACTTTAACCTTATATAAAATAAGAACTTCTGAGGTTAGAGGGCTGCAATTTGGTGTGTTTGATGATTGGAGGGTGGATGATCAACATACCAATTTGCAGCTCTCTAGCCTTAGTAGGTTTTTAAGTTCTGATGGCGGACAGCAAAAGTGCGGTCGGACAGACAAAGCCATCCCAATAATTTTGTTTTACAGAAAACAAAGAATCGTGGACAATTTCATTTTTTATTAAAGCCAAGTGAGGCACAGCCAATGAATATTTTGGTGTGAAATAAACTTCTTATACAAGAATTGTAAACTGAATTTCGAGAAAATTATATAAAGTTGTTGAGTTAAACAGACAGCTACCTTTCGGTCTCATTTTCCTCTGCAATTAGACTTTAGGGTTCTCTTTTAACACAGTGTTTTCGATGGTAAGTGCGGTACTGTATTTTTATTGTTAATAGAGGTGCCAAGCGCTCCACAACACCTCCAAGGACTGGATACAAGTTTTTTAATATAAGTTTACTTAGGCTAGGCCCTGGTGCTACAACCAGAAGATTATCATTATATTCATCAACGGACTGATTTAATAAAATTAATGGTCAATTATTTATTTGAAAACAATTTGTCGTAATTCATTTTCAATATATTTAGACCGAAAAAACCTCACCATGGACCCCCAGTTCAGAACCACTATTCTAGGTTAAGTATATCTTAATTTAACCAGACCACTGAGCTGATTAACAGCTCTCCTAGGGCTGGCCGGGATGATTAGATATTTTTACGTGGCTATGAACCAATTGGTTACCTACCAACGGACCTACAGCTTATTGCGGGGTCAGGACCACATTATCGAGATATGAATTTTTAATCACTAGAAATAAATTCTTATTATCCCATGTTGGCAGAGCCGGGAATCGACATCGCGACTGCCGAAACGGTAGGCCCAGCAAGCAACCCCACTCGTACCCAACGAGGCTACCACTGTTCTAAAGAGAGAAATCTGGGTGTTTGGTACTTAATGAAACAAAAGCGAAATGGCAGTCTGTACAGAAATGGTAGAGACAAGGAGTTATTGCCCTTGAGGTATATAAGTGAAAAGCTGAGGCAAATATAAAAGGGAAGTATGTCCAGGAATGAGACAGGTAGGTAATGAGTGTCCTTGAGGGGGCGATAAGTGGGTAAAGAAGTTGTCTCGGACAAGGATGGCAGGAATACTGGGACGGCTGAAACAGTACAGATGTATAAGTTCAAGGAATAACTGGGTAAAGACAAAGTGGTATATATGGTCCAGGAATGGAAAAGATAAGATGTGAAAAACTGTTCGTGAGACAGTCTGGTTCTGCACCTGGCTAGGTTTGAAAAATGTGAAATAGTAGTTTTGCTTCTCAATTTAATTTCAAAGATAGCTATCGGCAAAAAGTGATGTTGTTTAGGAATGAAGTCTTTGAAATGATTGAGAACGGTAGGGCTCTTGAGGAGATGCATTTAGAAAGGGCCTTCACTATAGAAATATGTGGTTTTAAAAACAAGTCTTTATTAGTGCACAATTTAAAGAGAAAAAGGTGAGGCAAATATACTGTTAGGTTATGTGTTAGTATTTAGTGGCAAGACGTGGAAGCTGATGGATATAATTTGTTCATTACATGTGTGTAAGGAAACTAAAGATAAACAAAAGTGTAACTTAGAAATGAGGGAGTAATAATAGGCTGTAAATGTTATTATTACGACTGAATTTTGTTAGAATACAGTGAGAGGAATTTATAAGGAGAAATAGACGAAACAAAGGCTACGGTTAAAGACACCTAAGTGGAAGAAGTGGGTGTGAGAGTTTTGTAAGAGCAATCAATGCCATCTTCAAGTCACCAGAGACTTTTTAGGCGTGAGAGGGAAGATCATAGAATAAAACAAGAGAAGAGGAAATAAGAGGTACAGTGAGGGATAAAGGAGGCTGTTTGAGGTGTAACTGTGTAATAAGAAATCGAGTACATGTTGTAGGAAGAGGGATAGGATAAATTAAGGAAAAAGTGAAAGAGAAAACAGAACAAGTAATGATAAGAATGTGAAAAAGAAAATTATGAAAAATGTTGCTCTTTGTCTATTAATTCTTATTTCTTTTAACCAAAAATTGCAGACACTGTAATTACATTTACGTCAGAGGAAAGATATATCTTTCACAATTTTTTCAAGGTTGAATAGAACAGAGAAGTATTTTATAATAACGACCACATTACTGAATTATTTCATGAACATATTTATATATGCAAGACTTAATCATTTTGAATTACAGGAGAGTTTTGTACGTTCACTTTTATTTTAAAATGCGGTGTCTATTTGAAGAGGTAATATTTGTAGTGCTGGCGCACATCATACAGATCGTAAAATACCTTACAATTACTTGGACTTCTGTATTTGAATGTCAAGACAAGGGAGTCTCACGAATTTATATGTCTGGATAAATACATACAATGCTCTTTTGATGCATGCAGATCCTGGTGAATATTCTAACGATATGAGAAAGGAAATAAAAAATGTATGTAAGAGATATCGTAACCGACTTTTTCGAGAAAAAAAAATAATAATGTCAATACATCATAAAAATGTCACATTAGCAAGGCGCCTCATAAATACGAGTACTTGCAAATCAATCATCTCCTCTGTATTTACAACATTTGTCTTTAGTCAATCCTTTCTCTGTATTGACAACAGATGTCTGAAGTTAACCAGTTCTACAAGAAGCTGGATAACAAATAACATTTTGTCAGATGCAAATTAAAATGGCATCTGAGTCCAATAAATTTGTAGTATAAACAGAATTATTAATAGGCGAGGAAAAACACCAACGTTATTAATGTAATTCTCTTTCCAAGATATGATTAACATTTTAATTGATTTGGCAAATGATAAATCAGACATCTACTGAGCCCTTAAACCTTGGAACAGGAAAGATAACCTGAAAATGTCCATTCAATGAAAAGTGAAGAAATAAAATCTAGACTGAAGTTTTCAATAAAGGTGACTAAATAACCTTATATGCGTAGGCTAAGATAAATAAATACGTACTTACTTTAAGATTCCAGGTAGTGGGCAGGATGTAATAATGGTTTGTGTATTCGTTCAACAAATCCTAGTATTCCCAGTTAAATTAGCCACCTTTTCTCCCAGAAATTCTATCAAATATTTAAATACTCCTTTCAAACATGTAACAAATCTTACTTCACTATCAGCATGAAACGACATAAATGCAGACACATCATATGTCAACGATATTCATATCCAGTTACATCCATCTGAGATCTGAGTATCAACCTTCTTCTCTGTTTCCTTATCTAAATAACATTTAGTTCTCGGTTTTCTTGATTAAGTTATTTGTAACTGTGGATGAGATATTCCATAGAAGACAGAGATAATGGAATTTACATAGAATGGTGTACTAATTTATATAAAAAGGTGCATTACTCATCAAATTCAGTCTATGGTGCAAAATGTGACTTAAGTTCACATATATTCGTCCCCACAAATGTATCATATATCAGCTTTTGTCACATACCACCAAGACATTTTGTATATTCACGGCTTAGGCAAAAATTTTCGTTTAATATCCAATTCACTGTACCTTGGGAATAATTAACACTCAAGTGCATTGTTAATGATAAGCCCTTCGCCACCAGTGGGATTTGAATTACAGCTTGGTTGAGAAACAACGAAAGCGCAGTGACACTGACTACTGAGCTCAATGCTTATAGTCACTGCACTTTCGTAATTTCCCAACCAGATGGCAGTTCTAAACCTACTGGTGACGAGACACTTATCACTTATAATTCCCCTTGGCTGTGAGTTATTACCAAGGTTTAGTGAATTGGGCAATGAGCCTCCAGTTCTCATTCCCATTTTTCTTACCATTTTCATACCACTTAGAGCAGCCAGTTACAGTTATTTTATAACAAATATTACATGGTAACGTACTTCCTACTAAGGACTTTTTTCACTGCTCCTACAAACCTGAATAATATACACAAGCGTTTTCAAGGGACTGGTACCTCCTGAGCAATCACCAAATGTTGCTAACTAGCATTCAGACCACAGTAATTTTAAACTGACCTGACATCTATTATCAAGTGCTAAAAAATAAATAATCTTTTACATAGAACATGGGGTGACACGACAGCAGACGGTTTTTAAAGATTCTGATTGTTTCATATACACAAATTACAAGATGGACTTACTGTAATAGACCATTTTGCATCCAACACACTAAACACCTTAATTGCATTCAGTAAGGTATGAGTGGAGGCGCTAATTCCTGCAACTATTTCATATATTGTATTATACAAAAAGTGGAGGATTGTAAAATATAGTGATCACAGTACAAAGTTCATATAAACATTTCAAAAAGAATCAAGTTTTTTCCCTTGACATAGCATTTCGTTGCACACTTCTAAGGTGATTATTTGAGTTTATGTAACCTTAATTGTAAATCAAGTTTATGTAACCTTAATTGTAATTACATAGTTTAGAGTTGGAATCAACATATGAAAGAGACAATTCAATCTTCTTCCGCTTATTCCTGGGGCTCTGTATCATTGGCAGCTCCTCTGACATCGAGAGGTTTTTCAGAAATCTTGAACTGCATGGCTATGAAGAAATAGGTCGCTACAGTACTCACAATCTGTAGGAAGAACGGACTGCTTATCAGAATACACAATCATTTATTGCGTCTCTAATATCGTTGATCAAGTATCCATTATAGTCACGAATGTTCGAAATATATTTTGGAGTCTCGAGATCACCTATAATCATATGGTTGGAACAGTGTTATTAATATAAATCTTATTTATATAAATTTCATGCAAATCGCGATTTTTCGTACTTATAGGAACTTACTTTCAGTGCCAGAGGTTTTTGTGAAACACAAGTCGCTTTACGATTCTAATATACAAATGTAAATGAAACATTAGATTCGTTATAACCACTGTTCATTTACTACTAAAGCTGCAGCATTCTATTCTTTAGACTAATAACCCTTATCCCTCGTTGATTTCATTGTCTCGTCTCCTTTATCAATAAAATGTGAGCATTGATTGCCTCACCACGGCTTTCATAAGAGTTTAATACAGCGGCACATGAACTTACAAGACACTGAGTGATAAGTAACAAAGACTTAGGTTGTGTTACTTATCGGAAAGTCAGACCCCTAAAGCGTCTGGTAAGTTGAAGTGCCACTATAGTAAACCCTTTTGTTGGTCCTCGAGTTATTTGGGTTGAATTTAACTGGTCAGATGCCGGAGGATGACCAGACAGTCAGTCCCCACATCTGAATGCTAAGGGAACAAAAGTCACTGACAACAACAAGGGATACAGAGATGAAAAGTATAGAGTACAATGCAGTAATTGTAACAGTAAAAGGATAGTAGTTATTATGATCTAGTCATACAGCCTTCAACAGAATTTTTTATTGAATTCTTTCAGCAAACAGAAGTTCATAACCTAAGCTAACCTGTACTTTACACTTGACATTCAATTTGAGAAGTTTATCGAAAAATGGGATACATTCAGTATGGTGAATACATTTTTGAGAATAGGACAAAGGTGGTATTCACATCTAAAATAGAAGTTGAGCAAAAATCCTCGGATAATATAGTGGTGAGCAAGTTATGGACGTCAAATAAGTTAAGTAATTGTATTACTGTACCTATCAAAAGAGGTATATTTATCTGCATAAAGTAATGTTATTTGTTAGTAAACAAAATGAATGTAGAAATAGAGTGCTCTGGCACATAAACGTTAGTTTATCAAGTTAATATGTTCAAGGATGATAAATTTTTTTCTCACATGTACCAGAAAAGATAACAGGAAATGCATAATGCTTTGACGACCTTTTGATGACCGTGGATCAGGGAATGTCAAGACTGGAAAGCATAACCGGCGAATCAAAGACCATTCTTTCGTTCTTTCGTTCTAGAAATGAAGTCAGTAGAATGAAAACTAAAACTGCCATCGTTGGAAATACTCACAGGAATGATGCATCGACTGCCAAGAGTGAAGAGGTTGAAAGGTGAAAACTCCAACTCAGTCTCCAGCAACGGAAGCACTTTACCGACCTGCGGGTAAGGGAGTGTTTTCCTTAATCTCATATATTTCAGTTTTGAAAGCAGAATATGGTTGAACTTCATGTTTAAAAGTATATTTGACGTGATGCTGCTTTTAATTGTGGAAAACACTACAGTTGATTGTAAGTATAAGTTTGTATTCAAGCTGGAGAATAACCCAATCAATTGCGGCAAAAATCAAGGATTTCAGGTCATATGATAGGAATAAGTATTATAAATTTTGCATTAATCAGCAGTGATAATAAACTATCGTTGGGGAACCACATCTTCATTTTGGTTTTCTATACATAAGGAATTCAAGGTGATCTGTATGCATATTACTTAAACAACGGCCAATACAATTCAACATTGTATTTGCAAATGCATCAGCAGTTCCCTTAGTCATTATATGGAATGATTCAGTTGGTAAATATGATGAACAATAATATATTTTCAAACAAAAGTGAGTGCATCTTAATCATCCAAGTCACTCACTACCTCCCCCGTTAATGGACGGAGCAGTATATTTTTTAAAAGAGCCACAGTTAAAAGATAATACAGAGGTAGCTATCTTTTAAGAGAGGTCATAACATTTTCTAATCACAAATAAATATGGTTGCAGATTTATCTCTTATCAACAGCTACTTTCCTTATCATGCACATTTCTTAGTTTTATATATTGCCGAGCATCGACCATACGGCACTAGTTTAAATTAAAATAAAACAAGCAGGCAACCCTCTAACCTTACTTGCTGGTTATCACTCTGCAAATGGAATCAAGTTGATATAAGCTGGGCTAATGAATCCTCGTAGATACAAAAATATATTTTTCATTTCCCAAGCTAGCTAAACATGATATGGAACAAAGTGATTAAAAATGACGTAAATAAAAGAACTAAGTCTGACCCTTAAAAGACTGTAAACTGTCATTCTACTCTCCCGAATTAGTTAAGTAAACTTTTCCCCTAAAACTCACAATCTTTTTGATTTTACATGTAAAGAAACGTTAAATAAATGTGTACACACTACACTTCTCTCTCTTTTCAAAGGGTAACTTTTTCAAAGTCTTTTAAGTTACAATATCTTTATGATGGTAGTTTCCTCAAGACCTCCTCCAAAATTGTTCTATATCTTAACACCGACAAACAGAGAGTGTCATTCTCTAGGACCTCGGGCTGTTGGGCCCCATACATTACATGCACAAACACACCGAGTGCCGCACCTAAGCTCTAAGAGGTTATCAGCCTCAAATTGCGTGGTCACCAATTCAGACTGTTCTTTCAGTTCAGCACCCTTTGAGGAATCCAGTGTTTGTCACTAAGCCCTCTTGTCACTAAGCGGAGAAAGCTGAGATCTAACAATTCACTACCATACTTGCTTTTTCTTTTAAGATATATATTTCTTTATCAGTGAAGTCAAAGTAGATAGCTTAAGTAAGTTCATTGTTTTATAGTTTTTTAACGTACTTGCATCTTTTTAATTACGTATAATTTCATGTGCTGATTTGATAGTAAAACATTTTTCAACAATCTTAGAGCATTCCCATTTAAAATCCTGACAAGAGGCACTTTAGTAATAAACAACGAATCAATGAAAAACTCAAGTAGAAATGCTTCATACACTTTAACATTTGTTCTACTTCATTATTCTTTATCTTCTTTGTGTTACTAATGTTATTTGAGATGGCAATCCTTAAAAATTTTAGTGTTTGTTAAAAGCAATTGCACATCTTTGATGTGAAGTCTGTGAAACTTCAGAAGCGATCCAATGCAACTTACTTCATAATGCAGTTCCTCATTGTTCACGATTTCCATCAGCCGTCGCAGCTTCCTCGCCCATGACTTTCTCTGTAAATAAAATAAAGTTCATGACAGGTCAGTTTTCCACGAAATCAACTGATATTAAATTTTGTAGTTTAGACAAAAAATCGCTTAACATCAAGGTTAAAGGCTGATAGCCAGTCCAGTGGCGATTCTGAAACTGTCGTATGGATACAAGTCAGTGTGCAAATTTTTATAATCTATTCATATATCAAAAGAAGCATATCTTAAAAATGGTCAGGGTCCATAACTGGGTATTTTCTTTTTACAAAACTTATATAGTGTGGACTTCCAGAGTCTCAATTCAATGCATGTCTAGGTTCTTTTTATTTTGGATTTTTTCTTTCTTTCTTTTTTTTTGTGAAATGCATTGTTTGACTATTGGCTCACATTTAGTGAATCATGTAGCTATAAGCAACAATTTCTAGAAATATTTCCCAATCTCATTTTTTCAGTACGGCTTCACATTTTACCCTTAGATATCTGAGCAAGGGGCTAAGGCTGCACTCGCGTTCATAACTATACAGACATTACCTGTCACCTGGACACGAATTGTCAGATCCCAACTTTGGTTAATATTTTTTATGAAACCCCGTTCTACCTTATTATGTATTTTCCTCTTCATTTTGACCGAAGACGACCTGAAAAAGAATACCAGCGAGACTAAAACAATATCGGTCTTGGAATAAAAGTATAAGTATTGGAATTCACCCCTCAAAGCATATCGTCATACAAGATGAATTTAGATATTGACGATTGATACTAAAGTGACGGTATTGAGAATAAAAAAGACAATATGGGCTCTCAAATTGCCCCTCACAAATGTGCGGATAGTGCGCCATGGAACATAAGAAGAGCATAATGCGCGATAAGAATCATCACGCTTTCCCGAAGTAATATTTTCAAAAACACTATACCTTCGATCACTTACATCGTAGCTAATGAACAGCCATTGCTCCAGTTCTAATGAAATCCGACTCCACCGCATAATATGAAGGATTATGAGGAGTGGGTGAGGAACACTGCAAAACGTATTCTGTAAATTCTGAGTCAGAAAATGTTTGATGTTTTGATACAGGAATGGTACAAGCGATTGCTGATAACGTATATTATTACAAGTATCATTATCATTATTATTTTAGTAGATGAAACCTATTCACATGGAACAAGCACACAGGGCCCACTGACTTGAAATTCAAGCTTCCAAAGAATATTGGTTTCAACCTCCTACCGCAGACCCTACACTGCAGCCGTTACTGATCATGATACAGAGCCAGTGATCTTTCATCGCCCTTGGGGAAATGTGAACCCACGACATCTGAGTGGTAAACCACAAAACTAACCACTATACCAGCGGACCTGCTAGTTTTCGATCATCACCCTCTGAAGCTCTCTTTCGTCGGTCACATAATAAAAAATGAACACTAAAGGGGATACCGAGGCAGGGGAGACAATTTCTGCTTCAGTCAGAGATGATTAATATACAATGATCACTGTGAGAGATGTGTTATGTATTAGGGTACATTTTTTCCAACTAATTTTATAAGTAAAGCTTTTTAATTTCATCATGCCTTTATTCTACGTCTTAAAAGGAAGCACTTCGTTTGTCTTCTCTTCCTGGTCGCAGCAAAGATCCCTGCAAAACCTATTCTGCTCACAGCAGCCAAGTAACTCATGAGAAAACTGATATCGACCCCGTTACACAGACATCTCCATAAAAACATGAATTCTCACTTTAAAGTGCAAAGATATTTTAATGTGCGCTTCAATAGACCGGAACTGATCAAGTACTCTAATGAAATATATAAGGAAATATTCGGACCAAAATTCCTTTCGGAAAAGATAATTGAAAATAATTATTTACCTTCAGATCCAGATTGAATGGTTCATCTTCCGTTCATGAAAATCACCATCCATATATCTTAGGTTCACATAAAAACTTATGCTCTTCCTCACCCATAACAATTTTCATTTTTTTGTCCATTATCCTTCTACAATTGCGTTCTCAACTTCCGAGAATGAAGTTCTTTAGTGACTTGATGAAGTATAAATGCATCTACGTCTGGAAACTCACAAGTGCCAGCTAATCTATTTATTTCTTTATTTCGTTTCAAAATGATGAATTATATCATGTCGATCTTGAACACGCTGCGTGAGTAAAAAAAAAAAATAAAATAAAACCTGTCATACTAGAAGTTAGCCTTCAGAGAGAAACATACACTTTCATAGGATCGTCTGTCTCTGATTGAAAGGCTTGGTTAGGCTTAGGCGCCATATAAAAAAAAAATCTATGACCAACCGAGTACGTAATACTTCAGGAATTTTTGTGCTGTGGCGTGCTCATTTCTGTCTATACTTCTGCTGTTAATGCATTTTAATTTTCTCGTGAAAATCAGAATCTAACATGAATTTCTTTCTTCATCCTTTCCTTCTACTTCTGTAATGGTATGTTCTACTTCCGTCATCCCACAAACTGCCTTCATTAAATCCCTCACCAGGGCCCTTTTTTGTTTTGTAGTTCACCTCTCGTAACCGGCCATACACTCATCCAAGGCGATTTAATTTTCGGAAATAGTGGTAATTGCATCTAATAACGTATTTTCATTCGGTGGGAATCATTCTACAAGCAAAAATTCGGGTAAGTAGTAAGGGTAGTCCTTAAGTCCTGTTTTTAGCCAATCTGTACATGGAATACTTTGAAACTACAGTAATAAATGCAATAAAAACCCAAAAACATGCTGTGGATGAGATATGTGGATGATATCCTAAAATTTTGGGATAATAGGTGAGGCAATTTTAATGAATTCCTCTCAAAATTAAACGCATTAGTGCCCAGCATCAAATTTAAAGTTGAATGGGAAACAGACAACAAAATTCCTTTTCTTGATGTTTTAATAATCAGAGACACGACAGAATACAAATTTACCATATACAGAAAACCACGTTCTCACTTTCATACATTCACTACTTTAGCTATCCGACATTACTATCAAGATAGGTGTAGCTAGCAACCTATTCTTAAGAGCCTTACGAATTTTGTTCCCCCCAGAATTCCTGGAAAAAGAATTTGAACTAATTCGCAAGCAACTTTCGTCTTTAAAGTATCCTGACCATCATAATTGAGAAAGCAATTCACAAAGCAAACGTAATTTTCTACCGACCCCCTAAAGACAAGACCAGAGACACACCCAACAATAAAATAAAAATTCCTCACCTGGAGACAATTAAGAGAGTAACCCACACCCTTGGAAAATCTAACCCTTTTGCATTTACCTACCACCCAAATACCTTAGCCAAATCCCTGATTAACGTCCAACAAAAGACATCTCCCAAGGACCCACCTGGGTCTATGAGATCCCATGCCAGGACTGTGACCAATCTTACATCGGATTTACAGGTAAATCACTTCCCCAGAGATTAATACAACACAAACATCAGTTAGGTATGGACAACAGAACTCAGCTATTTTCAACCATATAAATGAACATAACCATAGAATTTGTCACGTGTAATTTATAGCAGCAACTGCTGGTACAAGAGTCAAATGATGGAATCGGCCTTAATAAAAGAGAAACAGGTGATGAACATCTCAAAAGGAGCGTGGATTTCAGATATGATCGACGAGGTTTTCATCCAAACAACGCTTAAGAAGATTAAAGGAAGATTATCAGCGGGGTGACCTAAATTGGCTTACTTGTGGACGGATCTCTTGGTATATACCACCTTTTCTGTAAACTTTTCTCATTCATATACCTGAAGAGAGAGACAGCAGTCACTGAAATATAGTACTTTTCTCTCTATATTTTGTTTTTTGGTGTTTTTATGGGCTCCTTTCATTAGATATATATATATATATATATATATATATATATATATATATATATATATATATATATATATATATATATATATATATATATATATATATATATATATATATATATTATATATATATAGTATATATATATATATATATGTGTGTGTGTGTGTGTGTGTGTGTGTGTATTATTTATATATATATATATCAAATATTATATATGATATATATATATATATATATATGTATATATTATATATGCATATATAAATATATATATATATATATATATATATATATATATATATATATATATATATATATATATAGCATATATAAATATATATACAGATATATATATATATATATATATATATATATATATATATATATATATATATATATATACAGATGACACCAGCAAAATAAAAACATTTCCACAAGAGAAGAGGGTTAGATGGGAGACCATATGCAATTTCGCAGATGAACAACAACAACAACAGCAAATCATTAAAAAGTCTGTATTAAAGAAGTCAATGCCACAGAAAAAAAAGAGAGAGAAAAATCATATATATATATATATATATATAGATATATATATATATATATATATTATATATACATATATATATATTGAATAATTATCACATCACCGTGATTCATATAAATAATTCGAGCTACAAAATGTCCTTTAGTATCTGATTCGCTCTACCACGGACTTAGTATATTTTCATATATGTAAACAGAAGGGGAATTTTTTAGTTGATCATAATTTCGTCCTCTCTTGGGTTCGAACCACCGCCCAGAAGACAGAAAAGAAATCAGATCGTCAGTGACGGTATCGATTCATTTAACAAGTGAGGTTATAAGTTTCGACCAATTCCGAACTTACAAATCACCGTCGAACTTTGGGTATTCGTAATTACAATTGATATCCAACCCCCTTTACCATGTTAACAAATTCGAACGTTTACCACACGTAGCCATATTATGAATAATTATCACATCACCGTGATTCATATAAATTATTCGAGTTACAAATGTCCTTTAGTCGAATCGATAACGTCACTGACGTGGTGATTTTTCTTCTCTGTCCGCAGGGCGGTGGTTCGAACCCACGAGAGGACAAAATTATGTTCAACTAAAAAATTTTCCTTCGGTTTTACATGAAATGAAAATATATTAATTCCGTGGTAGAGCCAATTAGATATTAAATGGACATTTGTATCTCGAATAATATATATATATATATATATATATATATATATATATATATATATATATATATAGATATATATATATATATATATATATATATATATATATATATATATATACTATATATATATATATATATATATATATATATATATATATATATATATATATATATATATATATATATATATTATATATATATATATATATATATATATATCCTTCAAATCCACGGTAGAAAGGTAAGTGAAACAGGACTTAGAACAATTGTGAACTTGAAAATATAGATTATACTACGGAAGTACTTGTCCTGTTATACCCTTTTCTCATTGTAGTGTTTACTTACCTTCTCACTTGGATTTAAGGATATTTTTAGGTCAGTGTTCCTTCGTGCTACATTGGATATATATTATATATATATATATATATATATATATATATATATATATATATATATATGTATGTATGTACTAATTGCACTTACTTTTTCTTGCAGACAGTCCGGTGAACATAGAATAGAAATAGTTGAAGGTGCAAAAAGAGATGCGCCAATACAGTATATGACGGTATAATCAAGAGCGAGAATCTCATAGAGGAGAGCTAGTGACATCAGCACGTGCGAAGATAACGAAAATACGAGAGGCAAAACGTTCAAAATGTATCAGTTTCTCAGCTATTATCTCCACTCTTATCAGCATCATGCGAAGGGTTTCCAGCTCCATCGGCTTTCTTCTACTCTTTCTTCCTTTTATCATATTGCCATCTAAACTGTTTGTCGCCAAAAACCTTTGTATCTTTCTCATTCTGGCGAATAAAAAAGACTGCCTCATCTTGAAGACTCCCTTTCTTGTTAAGACCCCTGATTAGGATATTGCACGAAGACGCGGGGCCTGTAGTACTGGTATATGATGTCTCTCTGAGCTCCCTTGTCGTATATGGCTAATATCCACTCGGAGTACTGATAATCTAGTTCTCTTTCAAGTTTCAAGGACAGAGTCTTGCAGATGGAATATACAAGACCAAATGTTGCTAAACCGACTGTAACGACGTTGTCTGAATAGATGAAAATGGTAGAAACCTGTTTCGCTAAGTTTTTTTGAAAAAACTGAATTTTTTTTTTTTTTTATAAGGATCCTCTACAAAACAAATAATAACTCATTGTAAGGGTCGAGAAAAATGTGACATCCCAATATGAAGATCATTGTCAAGAACTGATGAAAAGGTGGATGGTTTTCCTCTTCCTGGTGGATTCCATCATCATGATTCTGCTATCTCCGCGAGACTTTTCCCATTACAAAGAAGGTTAACCTTGAGAGTCATGACTGATATTGTCATAGTAGTAACGGCCATCCAGACAATGATGTTTGTCGTGTTTTTCTGACTGTAATCACCTAAAGCAAAATATACCGCTCTAAACATAATGCAAACAACAAGTGAAGCTACCGATGAGGCGATGAAAGAAGATTTCTTCTCAATAATACTCTATTAATCATCCAAGTTCCACATTCACTTTTATCCTTTCTATTTCTTGCCTCTTTGAATGTGGCTGATCCTTGCGGAGACCATTTGTAAGGAAATACTCCCCATAGGCGCAATAAATGAAGAGTGATCATGAATGGATGAGGAATCCTGTTGAACATGAATCCCTTTCTTTTTCCGGTTAAAAGACCTACTGGTAGATTTTATAATGCCTCCTCTTTAAGATATCTCCTGTTTTTACATATGAAAGCACTAACTTTTTAAACTATAGTGCTTCAGAATACTTATAAAAAACAAGTGTTAAAACTACCACTTTCACTACGCACTCTTCCTGTTCGAAACCAACATTGAGGGGTCTCCTTCGAATAAAATATTTCATATGAACCCAAATTCTATGTAAAACAAACAAACATGGTGCACTCTGAAGAATTGAAATGAGCACTTCTCGGTCAATATTGGGTGCATTATTTTGCATCTTGACAAACGCGTCTAAAGGAAACGCCCTAGTCGAGGTATTTTTAAGTTGAATCCTGTTTTACCTTATCGAACACATTATGGAAACGGAAGAAAATGATAACAAGTCACCTTAGACAAAATAATACAGTTTAATGAGGTTGATGCATTATTAATTAAAAAAATTACATTGATAAATCTATTCACATTTTTGGTAATGCAAAGACTTGCATGTGAACCCAATAAACATATAAAGCGTATAGATACAATATATCTGCTATTATATGTAGTTCATCAAAGATACATAAAGTTGTTGGGAGCCATAAAACCTTGCCCGTTCTTGCTTTTTCCTTTTGCATATTCGTAGCTCTCTTTTTATCATATTATTCCAGTCTCATACAAGGCACTCGGCATTTTCTGGGAAGCTATTTTCCCAAACCCCTTTGACTAATTTCCAAAATTCACTCCCATGAAATTAAGGTTTCTATGCCTATAATCCTTAGCCACTTTTTTGCAGAGTACAAAAGTGGTCTAGTGCATGTCTAGAGACGCCATGCCCGTAATGAAAGCCACAGACGACAATGAGCCTATTAGTCTTGGAAGGGAGGGACTGTAATCGAACATCCGAGGAAAAAATTGTATGGATGAAAACTTGTGTCAGGGAAAAACTGTACAAATTCATGTTCAAGTCTGGTTTGGGAACCTGATATCACTAAACTTGCCGCCAATATCATCCCCCGGCGATTTCAGTCCTCCCTCAGGAATAGCCTGTGAATATTTATGCTATATACATATTCAATACAACCATGAGTTTGTCAGCCCGTTGTAGAAGAGCAACATCATCCCCAATTGAAAAAATAATATTCAAATCACCAGTAATCATTGCACT
>NC_061110.1:31408174-31416122 GCF_015104395.2 Macrobrachium nipponense | reverse complement strand
CTTTTAACCAAAAATTGCAGACACTGTAATTACATTTACGTCAGAGGAAAGATATATCTTTCACAATTTTTTCAAGGTTGAATAGAACAGAGAAGTATTTTATAATAACGACCACATTACTGAATTATTTCATGAACATATTTATATATGCAAGACTTAATCATTTTGAATTACAGGAGAGTTTTGTACGTTCACTTTTATTTTAAAATGCGGTGTCTATTTGAAGAGGTAATATTTGTAGTGCTGGCGCACATCATACAGATCGTAAAATACCTTACAATTACTTGGACTTCTGTATTTGAATGTCAAGACAAGGGAGTCTCACGAATTTATATGTCTGGATAAATACATACTTATATAATTCAATGCTCTTTTGATGCATCCAGATCCTGGTGGATATTCTAACGATATGAGAAAGGAAATAAAAAATGTATGTAAGAGATATGGCTGTTGCCAGTATCGTAACCGACTTTTTCGAGAAAAAAAAATAATAATGTCAATACATCATAAAAATGTCACATTAGCAAGGCGCCTCATAAATACGAGTACTTGCAAATCAATCATCTCCTCTGTATTTACAACATTTGTCTTTAGTCAATCCTTTCTCTGTATTGACAACAGATGATTGAAGTTAACCAGTTCTACAAGAAGCTGGATAACAAATAACATTTTGTCAGATGCAAATTAAAATGGCATCTGAGTCCAATAAATTTGTAGTATAAACAGAATTATTAATAGGCGAGGAAAAACACCAACGTTATTAATGTAATTCTCTTTCCAAGATATGATTAACATTATATCCAAAATATTAATTGATTTGGCAAATGATAAATCAGACATCTACTGAGCCCTTAAACCTTGGAACAGGAAAGATAACCTGAAAATGTCCATTCAATGAAAAGTGAAGAAATAAAATCTAGACTGAAGTTTTCAATAAAGGTGACTGAATAACCTTACGTGCGTAGGCTAAGATAAATAAATACGTACTTACTTTAAGATTCCAGGTAGTGGGCATGATGTAATAATGGTTTGTATATTCGTTCAACAAATCCTAGTATTCCCAGTCTAATTCGCCACCTTTTCTCCCAGAAATTCTATCAAATATTTAAATACTCCTTTCAAACATGTAACAAATCTTACTTCACTATCAGCATGATACGACATAAATGCAGACACATCATATGTCAACGATATTTATATCAAGTTACATCCATCTGAGATCTGAGTATCAACCTTCTTCTCTGTTTCTTTATCTAAATAACATTTAGTTCTCGGTTTTCTTGATTAAGTTATTTGTAACTGTGGATGAGATATTCCATAGAAGACAGAGATAATGGAATTTACATAGAATGGTGTACTAATTTATATAAAAAGGTGCATTACTCATCAAATTCAGTCTATGGTGCAAAATGTGACTTAAGTTCACATATATTCGTCCCCACAAATGTATCATATATCAGTTTTTGTCACATACCACCAAGACATTTTGTATATTCACGGCTTAGGCAAAAATTTTCGTTTAATATCCAATTCACTGTACCTTGGGAATAATTAACACTCAAGTGCATTGTTAATGATAAGCCCTTCGCCACCAGTGGGATTTGAATTACAGCTTGGTTGAGAAACAACGAAAGCGCAGTGACACTGACTACTGAGCTCAATGCTTATAGTCACTGCACTTTCGTAATTTCCCAACCAGATGGCAGTTCTAAACCTACTGGTGACGAGACACTTATCACTTATAATTCCCCTTGGCTGTGAGTTATTACCAAGGTTTAGTGAATTGGGCAATGAGCCTCCAGTTCTCATTCCCATTTTTCTTACCATTTTCATACCACTTAGAGCAGCCAGTTACAGTTATTTTATAACAAATATTACATGGTAACGTACTTCCTACTAAGGACTTTTTTCACTGCTCCTACAAACCTGAATAATATACACAAGCGTTTTCAAGGGACTGGTACCTCCTGAGCAATCACAAATGTTGCTAACTAGCATTCAGACCACAGTTAATTTTAAACTGACCTGACATCTATTATCAAAGTGCTAAAAAATATAATAATCTTTTACATAGGAACATGGGTGACACGACAGCAAGACAGTTTTTAAAGATTACTGATTGTTTCATATACAAATTACAAGATGGACTTAATGTAATAGACCATTTTGCATCCAACACACTAAACACCTTAATTGCATTTAAGTAAGGTATGAGTGGAAGGCACTAATGCCTGCAACTATTTCATATATTGTATTATACAAAAAAGTGGATTGTAAATATAGTGATCACAGTACAAAGTTCATATAAACATTTCAAAAAGAATCAAGTTTTTTCCCTTGACATAGCATTTCGTTGCACACTTCTAAGGTGATTATTTGAGAGTATGTAACCTTAATTGTAAATCAAGTTTATGTAACCTTAATTGTAATTACATAGTTTAGAGTTGGAATCAACATATGAAAGAGACAATTCAATCTTCTTCCGCTTATTCCTGGGGCTCTGTATCATTAGCAGCTCCTCTGACATCGAGAGGTTTTTCAGAAATCTTGAACTGCATGGCTATGAAGAAATAGGTCGCTACAGTACTCACAATCTGTAGGAAGAACGGACTGCTTATCAGAATACACAATCATTTATTGCGTCTCTAATATCGTTGATCAAGTATCCATTATAGTCACGAATGTTCGAAATATATTTTGGAGTCTCGAGATCACCTATAATCATATGGTTGGAACAGTGTTATTAATATAAATCTTATTTATATAAATTTCATGCAAATTGCAAATCGCGATTTTTCGTACTTATAGGAACTTACTTTCAGTGCCAGAGGTTTTAATATACAAATGTAAATAAAACATTAGATTCGTTATAACCACTGTTCATTCACTACTAAAGCTGCAGCATTCTATTCTTTAGACTAATAACCCTTATCCCTCGTTGTTTTCATTGTCTCGTCTCCTTTATCCATAAAATGTGAGCATTGATTGCCTCACCACTGCAGAATGTGACCCCTTTCATTCAACACAAATAATCTAGGGACCGGCTTACATAAGAGTTTAATACAGCGGCACATGAACTTACAAGACACTGAGTGATAAGTAACAAAGACTTATGTTGTGTTACTTATCGGAAAGTCAGACCCCTAAAGCGTCTTGTAAGTTGAAGTGCCACTATAGTAAACCCTTTTGTTGGTCCTCGAGTTATTTGGGTTGAATTTAACTGGTCAGATGCCGGAGGATGGCCAGACAGTCAGTTCCCACATCTGAATGCTAAGGGAACAAAAGTCACTGACAACAACAAGGGATACAGAGATGAAAAGTATAGAGTACAATGCAGTAATTGTAACAGTAAAAGGATAGTAGTTATTATGATCTAGTCATACAGCCTTCAACAGAATTTTTTATTGAATTCTTTCAGCAAACAGTAGTTCATAACCTAAGCTAACCTGTACTTTACACTTGACATTCAATTTGAGAAGTTTATCGAAAAATGGGATACATTCAGATGTGATACATTTTTAGATAGGAAAAGTGTATCACATCTAAAATAGAAGTTGAGCAAAAATCCTCATGATAATGTAGGTGAGAAGTATGGACGTCAAATAAGTTAAGTAATTGTATTACTGTACCTATCAAAAGAGGTATATTTATCTGCATAAAGTAATGTTATTTGTTAGTAAACAAAATGAATGTAGAAATAGAGTGCTCTGGCACATAAACGTTAGTTTATCAAGTTAATATGTTCAAGGATGATAAATTTTTTTCTCACATGTACCAGAAAAGATAACAGGAAATGCATAATGCTTTGATGACCTTTTGATGACCGTGGATCAGGGAATGTCAAGACTGGAAAGCATAACCGGCGAATCAAAGACCATTCTTTCGTTCTTTCGTTCTAGAAATGAAGTCAGTAGAATGAAAACTAAAACTGCCATCGTTGGAAATACTCACAGGAATGATGCATCGACTGCCAAGAGTGAAGAGGTTGAAAGGTGAAAACTCCAACTCAGTCTCCAGCAACGGAAGCACTTTACCGACCTGTGGGGTAAGGGAGTGTTTTCCTTAATCTCAGATATTTCAGTTTTGAAAGCAGAATATGGTTGAACATCATGTTTAAAAGTATATTTGAAGTGAAGCTGCTTTTAATTGTGGAAAACACTACAGTTGATTGTAAGTTTAAGTTTGTATTCAAGCTGGAGAATAACCCAATCATTTGGGGCAAAAATCAAGGATTTCATGTCATATGATAGGAATAAGTATTATAAATTTTGCATTAATCAGCAGTGATAATAAACTATCTTTGGGGAACCACATCTTCATTTTGGTTTTCTATACATAAGGAATTCAAGGTGATCTGTATGCGTATTACTTAAACAACGGCCAATACAATTCAACATTGTATTTGCAAATGCATCAGCATTTCCCTTAGTTATTATATGGCATGATTCAGTTGGTAAATATGATGAACAATAATATTATTTCAAACAAAAGTATGTGCATCTTAATCATCCAAGTCACTCACTACCTCCCCTGATAATGGACGGAGCAGTATATTTTTTAAAAGAGCCACAGTTAATAGATAATACAGAGGTAACTATCTTTTAAGAGAGGTCATAACATTTTCTAATCACAAATAAATATGGTTGCAGATTTATCTCTTATCAACAGCTACTTTCCTTATCATGCACATTTCTTAGTTTTATATATTGTCGAGCATATTCGACCATACGGCTCTAGTTTAAATTAAAATAAAACAAGCAGGCAACCCTCTAACCTTACTTGCTGGTTATCCCTCTGCAAATGGAATCAAGTTGATATAAGCTGGGTTAATGAATCCTCGTAGATACAAAAATATACTTTTTATTTCCCAAACTAGCTAAACATGATATGGAACAAAGTGCTTAAAAATGACGTAAATAAAAGAACTAAGTCTGACCCTTAAAAGACCGTAAACTGTCATTCTACTCTCCTGAATTAGATTAAGTAAACTTTTCCCCTAAAACTCACAATCTATTTGATTTTATATTTAAATAGTCAGTCTTTTTAGAGAACCCATTCTCTTGTATAATGCCATGAACCCATCTGAAATAAAGAGACATATATGTTATATTCCCCAACATGTAAAGAAACGTTAAATAAATGTGTACACACTACACTTCTCTCTCTTTTCAAAGGGTAACTTTTTCAAAGTCTTTTAAGTTACGATGCCTTTACGATGGTAGTGTCCTCAAGACCTCCTCCCAAATTGTTCTATATCTTAACACCTACAAACAGAGAGTGTCATTCTCTAGGACCTCAGGCTGTTGGGCCCCATACATTACATGCACAAACACACACACACATCTGGTCACGCCTTTTGAAATGGCATAGCAACCGAGTGCCGCACCCAAGCTCTAAGAGGTTATCAGCCTCAAATTGCGTGGTCACCAATTCAGATTGTTCTTTCAATTCAGCACCCTTTGAGGAATCAAGTGTTTGTCACTAAGCCCTCTTGTCACTAAGCGGAGAAAGCTGAGATCTAACAATTCACCGCCATACTTGCTTTTTCTTTTAAGATATATATTTCTTTATCAGTGAAGTCAAAGTAGATAGCTTAAGTAAGTTCATAGTTTTATAGTTTTTTAACGTACTTGCATCTTTTTAATTACGTATAATTTCATGTGCTGATTTGATAGTAAAACATTTTTCAACACTCTTAGAGCATTCCCATTTAAAATCCTGACAAGAGACACTTTAGTAATAAACAACGAATCAATGAGAAACTCAAGTAGAAATGCTTCATACACTTTAACATTTGTTCTACTTCATTATTCTTTATCTTCTTTGTGTTACTGTTATTTGAGATGGCAATCCTTAAATATTTTAGCGTTTGTTAAAAGCAATTGCACATCTTTGATGTGAAGGCTGTGAAACTTCAGAAGCGATCCAAAACAACTTACTTCATAATGCAGTTCCTCATTGTTCACGATTTCCATCAGCCGTCGCAGCTTCCTCGCCCATGACTTTCTCTGTAAATAAATAAAGTTCATGACATGTCATTATTCCACGGAACCAACTGATATTAAATTTTGTAGTTTAGACAAAAAAAAAAAAAAAAAAAAACGCTTTACATTAAGGTTAAAAGCTGCTTACCAGTCCAGAGGCGTTTCTGAAACTGTCGTATGGATACAAGTCAGTGTGCAAATTTTTATAATCTATTCATATATCAAAAGAAGCATATCAGAAAAATAGGCAGGGTTCATAACTGGGTATTTTCTTTTTACAAAACTTATATAGTGTGGACTTCCAGAGTCTCAATTCAATGCATTTCAAGGTTCTTTTTATTTTGGATTTTTTTTTCTTTCTTTATTTGTGAAATGCATTGTTTGACTATTGGCTCACATTTAGTGAATCATGTAGCTATAAGCAACAATTTCTAGAAATATTTCCCAATCTCATTTTTTCAGTACGGCTTCACATTTTACCCTCAGATATCTGAGCAAGGCTTAGGTTGCGCTCGCGTCCATAACTATACAGACATTACCTGTCACCTAGACACGAATTGTCAGATCCCAACTTTGGTTAATATTTTTTTATGAACCCCGTTATACCTTATTATGTATTTTCCTCTTCATTTTGACCGAAGACGACCTGAAAGAGCAGCGAGTCTAAAACAATCGGTCTTGGAATAAAAGCATAAATATTGGAATTCACCCTTCAAAGCATATCGTCATACAAGATGAATTTAGATATTGACTATTAATACTAAAGTGACGGCATTAAGAATAAAAAATACTATATGGGCTCTCAAATTGCCCCTCACAAAAAGAATCATCACGCTTTCCCGAAGTAATTTTTTCAAAAACACTATACCTTCGATCACTTACATCGTAGCTAATGAACAGCCATTGCTCCAGTTCTAATGAAATCCGACTCCATCGCATAATATGAAGGATTATGATGAGTGGGTGAGGAACACTGCTAAATGTATTTTGAGAATTCTGAGTCAGAAAATGTTTGATGTTTTGATACAGGAATGGTACAAGCGATTGCTGATATCGTATATTATTATAAGTATTATTATCATTATTATTTTAGTAGATGAAACCTATTCACATGGAACAAGCACACAGGGCCCACTGACTTGAAATTCAAGCTTCCAAAGAATATTGGTTTCAACCTCCCACCGCAGACCCTACACTGCAGCCGTTACTGATCATGATACAGAGCCAGTGATCTTTCATCGCCCTTGGGGAGATGTGAACCCACGACATCTGAGTGGTAAACCACAACACTAACCACTATACCGGCGGACTAGCTAGTCTTAGATCTTCTGTTATTTACATCACCCTCTGAAGCTCTCCTTCGTCGGTCACATAATAAGAAATGAACACCAAAGGAATACCGAGGCAGGGGAGACAATTTCTGCTTCAGTCAGAGATGATTAATATACAATGATCACTGTGAGAGATGTGTTATGTATTAGGGTACATTTTTTCCAACTAATTTTATAAGTAAAGCTTCTTAATTTCATCATGTTTTATTCTACGTCTTAAAAGGAAACACTTCGTTTGTCTTCTCTTCCTGGTCGCAGCAAAGATCCCTGCAAAACCTATTCTGCTCACAGCAGCCAAGTAACTCATGAGAAAACTGATATCGACCCCGTTACACAGATATCTCCATAAAAACACGAATTCTCAATTTAAAGTGCAAAGATTTTTTAATGAGCGCTTCAATAGACCGGAACTGATCAAGTACTCTAATGAAATATATAAGGAAATATTCGGACCAAAATTCCTTTCGGAAAAGATAATTGAAAATAATTATTTACCTTCAGATCCAGATTGAATGGTTCATCTTCCGTTCATGAAAATCACCATCCATATATCTTAGGTTCACACAAAAACATATGCTCTTCCTTACCTATAACAATTTTCATTTTTTGTCCATTATCCTTCTACAGTTGCTT
>NC_061110.1:31395674-31405674 GCF_015104395.2 Macrobrachium nipponense | reverse complement strand
GTAGCTCGAATAATATATATACTTACATATATATATATATATATATATATATATATATATATATATATATATATATATATATATATATATATAATTATATATATATATATATATATATATACACACACATATATATATTCTTAAATCCACGGTAGAAAGGTAAGTGAAACAGGGACTTAGAACAAGTGGGAACTTGAAAATGTAGAATATACTAGGGAAGTACTTGTTTTAAGTCCGTGTTTACTTACCTCTACCGCGGATTTAAGGATATTCTCAATTGAGTAGTGTCCTTCGTGTTACATAGTAAATATATATATATATATATATATATATATATATATATATATATATATATATATATATATATACATATATATATATAGATATATATATATATATATATATATATATATATATATATATATATATATATATATATATATATATATATATATAAAGCGTCATGACGTGAACCTTAATTATGTACTAATTGCACTTACCTTTTCTTGCAGGCAGTCCGGTGAACATAGAATGGAAATGGTCGAAGGTGCAAAAAGAGATGCGCCAATACAGTATATGACGGAATAATCAAGAGCGAGAATCTCATACAGGAGAGCGAGTGACATCAGCACGTGCGAAGATAACGAAAATACGAGAGGCAAACGTTCAAAATGTATCAGTTTCTCAGCTATTATCTCCACTCTTATCAGCATCATGCGAAGGGTTTCCAGCTCCATCGGCTTTCTTCTACTCTTTCTTCCCTTTATCATATTGCCATCTAAACTGTTGTCGCCGAAAACCTTTGTATCTTTCTCATTCTGAACAATAAAAAAGACTGCCTCTTCTTGTATACTCCCTTTCTTGTTAAGACCCCTGATTAGGACATTGCACGAAGACGCGGGCCTGTGGTACTGGTATATGATGTCTCTCTGACTCCCTGTCGTATAATGGCTAATCCACTCGGAGTACTGATAATCTAGTTCTCTTTCAAGTTTCAAGGACAGAGTCTTGCAGATGGAATATACAAGACCAAATGTTGCTAAACCGACTGTAACGACGTTGTCTGAATAGATGAAAATGGTAGAAACCTGTTTCACTATGTTTTTGAAACTGAATTTATAAGGATCCTCAACAAACAAATAATAACTCATTGTAAGGGTCGAGAAAAATGTGCATCCCAATATGAAGAACATTGTCAAGAACTGATGAAAAGGTGGATTTTCCTCTTCCTGGATTTCCATCATCATGAGTTCTGCTATCTCCGCGAGACTTTTCCCATTACAAAGAAGGTTAACCTTGAGAGTCATGACTGATATTGTCATAGTAGTAACGGCCATCCAGACAATGATGTTTGTCGTGTTTTTCTGACTGTAATCACCAATAGCAAAATATATACCGCTCTAAACATAATGCAAACAACAAGTGAAGCTACCGACGAGGCGATGAAAGAAGATTTCTTCTCAAATAATACTCTAATAATCATCCAAGTTCCACATTCACTTTTATCCTCATTTCTATTTCTTGCCTCTTTGAATGTGGCTGATCCTTGAGGAGTCCATTTGTAAGGAAATACTCCCCATAGGCGCAAAAAATGAAGAGTGATCATGAATGGATGAGGAATCCAGTTGAACATGAATCCCTTTCTTTCGGTTAAAAGACCTATTGGTAGATTTTATAATGCCTCCTCTTTAGAATATCTCCTGTTTTACATGGAAAGCACTAAAATTTTAACTCTGATGCTTCAGAATACTTATAAAGAGTTAAAACTGCCACTTTAACTACGCACTCTTCCTGTTCGAAACCAACATTGAGGGGTCTCGTTCGACTAAAACATTTCATATGAACCCAAATTCTATGTCAAACAAACAAACATGGTGCACTCTGAAGAACTGAAATGAGCACTTCTCGGTCAATATTTTGTGACATTATTGTATCTTAACAAAGCGTCAAGGGAAACGCCCTAGTCGAGGTATTTCCCAGTTGAATCCTGTTTACTTAATCGAACACATTATTGTAGCGGAAGAAAAGGATAACAAAAACCTTAGACAAAATAAAACTGTTTAATGAGGTTGATGCATTATTGATGAAAAAATTACATTGATAAATCTATTCACATTTTTGTAATACAAAGACTTGCATGTGAACTCAATAAACAATATAAAGCGTATAGATACATATCTGCTATTATATAGTATTCATCAAAGATACATAAAGTTATTGGGAACTATAAAAACCTTGCCCGTTCTTGTTTTTTCCTTTTACATATTCGTAGCTCTCTTTTTATTCATATTATTCCAGTCTCATACAATGTACTCGGCATTTTCTGTGAAGCTAATTCCCCGAACCCCTTTGACTAATTTCCAAAATTCACTCCCATGAATTAAGGTTTCCATGCCTATAATCCTTAGCCACTTTTTTGCTGAGTACAAAAGTGGTCTAGTGCATTGTCTAGAGACGCCATGCCGTAACGAAAGCCACAGACGACAATGAGCCTATTAATCTTGGAAGGGAGGTACTGTAATCGAACATCTGAGAAAAAATTGTAATGGATGAACTGTGTCAGGGAAAAACTGTACAAATTCAATGTTGCAAGTCTGGTTTGGGAACCTGATATCACTAAACTTGCCGCCAATATCTCCCCCGGCGATTTCAGTCCTCCCTCAGGAATAGCCTGTGAATATTTAGCTATATACATATTCAATACAACCATGAGTTTTGTCATGCCCGTTATAGAAGAGCAACATCATCCCCTATTGAAAGAATAATATTCAAATCACCAGTAATCATTGCTCTATCAATCCATAGCGGGCATGCCAATCATGACTAAGTTCTTGTGGAGGCGAACTAGGAGAAATTTGATACTGAAAGTTACATCCACGGAACGCCCTTAAAACATTGCCATTACTACTCGTGAATATCGCAAGTGAATTTTTACCAATATTCCTACTTTAGTTCCTAGCATACTCGATGGAGAACTTACGTAAAGGACTCTCCACTAAGTGAAGACTGGTAAAAAATGGATGAGTAACTCTAATGGTAATTTTAGCGGTTCTCTTAAGTGAAATATATAACCCATCTTTCAGTGCTTTTTTTCCTATTCCTAAGAATACACACGTCCTTCTATTCCTGTTCCTGCAACATTACAATGAGAACAGACAATTAGTGTTCCAGTAGATCCAAATGCTGGTGATTTGTTCCCTATATGGTTTAAATTACCTGAACAATTATGATTTACTTCGTTAATGTTATTGCTTAACCTTGAATATTTCTACTCTCACTGTGTCACTAACTTCCCTGAAAGCAAATTTCTCAAAAAATATTTAGCAACTTTATCTATGCAGCTTTTATGGGAGTAACAAAGCAACGCACGTAGCAACACCCCTCTATTTATTAAGCGATTACTTGAGATGTGGTAACTTTATTTTACTTACATCAGTTAACATGAAATGGTCAGCGAACTAAATCGGTCTCTTGGAGGTAAACATTGCAAAATGATTATCGTAAATTGCTTACTATCTGCTACGTACTTATGGGTATCAATTTCCAAAATCTCTTCAACTTGTTTAACTTGTTTGTTGGTTTTGAATGGTGCAATTCGCATTTCGATCTGGTAATGAGGTTTTCGATATACGATGCTTTAAAATAGCTTTATGCAATCGTATATCAATGGCAATCTAACTGGAAATTAAAGGAGAGAGTCGGTTTCATTTCGATAGCTTTCTGAATTCGCATCTAATGCTAATAGCAACAGACTAGCAGCATTTTTCTACCACTTAGAGGTCAGTGCCAGTTATATGACTTCCTGATGTTGGTTGTCTGCAAGCTTTCATACGTTATACACATTTGCATAAAAGGCTCTCGCACTCGACAGTATAATGTCACAGCAAATCCTTTTCTCTACTGATACAGACGAACGGTAATACAATGGTTAAGTGAATAAGAGAAGATATTTCATTCTTAATGTACCTGATAATACTTACTTCGAAGACGATAGTGCTACAGGACTAACAACCATTCCACGAGAAAAAAAAAAAATTTTGTTCCTGATGTCGGCTTCACGTAAATCAGTAATATGTATTGATGTCCACATCACTTTATAACGAGTATATATATATATATATATATATATATATATATATATATATATATGTATATATATATATATATATATATATATATATATGTGTGTGTGTGTGCGTGTGTGTGTGTGTACATATATATATACAATACACACACACACACACACACACACACATATATATATATATATATACTATATATATATATATATCAGGATATATATATTATATATATGATACTAGATGTTATGTAGTTTGAATTCTATCAAGATGCTATGCTCTGTATTGACATTTCTTTCCCAAACGCCACAGAACAAAAAAATGTGTTCCCTTCCTCTCGTAACTCAGTGAAATGTATGTTTTACCCGCTGTCAACTCCAAACAATTTCATAGAAAGCTTCCTCACAAGCCAATATAGAATATATTTTAAATCCCTTTCACACGTATGTTTAAATACTATTATTGATAGTAATTTTAAATGAAACAAGTTTCAGTTCTCAAGCGGTTTAAACTCGCATTCAGGATGCTTTATTGCTGATTGCAAGTCAGTTCTATGAATGTGTCTAACAACTGTCAGCTTCAAGCACACTTTCATAGAAAACTATCCTCCTCACGATCGATAGTAAATTCAAGTCAATTTTGATAAAAGTCTGCAATGTTAATACCGATTAAATTGAAAATAAAATATTGTATATTTTTCTCTAGTGAAAGATTAAAAAAAATCGATAGTCATCTTTCCTTTGTTATAATTAGATATTAATGCGACTATAAATTAAATTAGAGAATACATTTCTACCCTCAAGTGATCTGAACTTTCATCCAGTATAAACACACAAAAATACTGATCACATCATACCAGGAAACTCTCTTTTTCCTCCACTCAAAAAGTCCAACGTAGAGTATGTGCCCACCAAGTGTCAGCTTCAAGTATTCATTCCTGTAAAACCAACGTATCGTTGTGACTCATTCTGCTACGAAATAAATTTGAATGTTTATGTACCTGAAAAATGAAATCTAACATCCTGACCAGCTGGTGGTCAAGTAAAAGTGTTTATCTGCGGAGTGAAGTTGATGGTAATAAACACATAAGTAATAACATGTGAAAAGATAAATAAGCTCCTAGTGTGAGTTCATTTCCATCACATTTAGTCAGTGTTGAAGTTTGAATTAAACGCTATTACTTGGTCACTGTAGGTCATCAGGAGGGCACTCAGGCACTGCTCTTCTTGGGGATGAAAAATACCGAGAAGATGTCATTAGAAAAACATTATCACTAATAATGTGAGTGCCACTTACCATAAAATGTCATCAAACTCATTCATTATTTGGAACGACTGCAAAAATGAGACAAACGGTACCTTCGGCAAAGCCAAAGAAATGGAACAATGTACAGTAGGCGGGTACAATTTGCGACAATTGGTAATAATATCAAGCCAGACGCGTCAACCAGACGCACTTAACTAATTCTGAAAAGATCCTTGACGTAACGTAGCACCTAATTGCTGCCTCCTGTGCCTATACAGCAGAAGTTAGAGAGGACAATGCACTGTTACATTCCGATGTTATGCAAACATGGGCGCTAGCGGCATATCTCCAAATTTATATTATATATATATATATATATATATATATATATATATATATATATATATATATATATATATATATATATATATATCTTACAGGTATGAATTGATCCGATAGTGAATTACGTATCGTGTCAGCTGCTCTTGCTTGGAGACAGAGTGAGCTGTAGAGGCAGCCTCCTTGAATGAAGGAATCTGATGCGCATGCGTTTTTAAGCTGGTGGTTGGTGCCAGGGGCGGTTTTGAGGCGTGGTGGGTATGTACATTCGTTTGTACGGATGTCATAGGTCTGACCGATCGAGGCACATGAGTGAAAGACACATTCCTTTGTGATAGGAAGAAAGACAGTTGAGCGAACACCAAGTGTCGGGAGAAAACCCCCATCTCAAGGAATGGCACATATTTTAAATGACTTAGAAACAGTCGCCTTTGAAAAGAGAGAAGTGTGAAATGTATCTCTTTACTTAATATTGCCTTTGAAAAGAGAGAAGTGTGAAGTGTATCTCTTTACTTAATAGTGTCCTATATATTTTTATTACAGATGGGCTCTATACTTGATATATCATATGCAGTAGAACTGCGGTACCATTAATTTAAGTGAAGCAAGATTCGATAAAGAAAAAATACAATGTTACATTGACTTTTTTTCAATAGTTCCATACTAAACTGTTCAGCAGAATTCAGATACTTCTGGAAATACCAATGCAGTTATATACTGTATACAAATATTACACAGTACATAATGACCTTTAATTTACATAACAAACTGAAAAGAATATATTGTAAAATGGAAAGAAAACAAAGTGATATAGTAATATGTAATAAATGTAATTATGTAATAATATCATATATATATATATATATATATATATTATAGTATACTATATATATATTTTTTTTTGCGGGTTTTCAGGGGCAGGGGGGCCAAGTGCCCCCTCTTGCCCCTACGTGCGGGCGGCCCATTGTGTACAAACGTACATCGCCTATGAAGATAAGACTCATGTTGCATTCGATGGGAATCAAGATATCGTGGATTTTGCTGCGTCGATGAAGGCTTACAAGAAGGCTTTTGATAGTGTGAATTCAGTTCAGTTAGAGATAGTAATTCAAAAGAGGAACACTCACGCGGTTTCAAATGCATATCTGACTGACAGATTAAAGGTTTGAAGTAATATCTTTTTTGGATCATGGACCAAGTCAAAAGTATTGTAATCCTTGAGGGATTATATATATATATAAATATATATATATATATATATATATATATATAATATATATATAGTATATATATATATATATATAACGACAAGGCCCTCTTCACTTCTCGAATTCTTCACATTTTTAGATAAGTATGTCACTAAAAGCTTAAGATCCACATGAAGAAATATGAAGTCATTCCGATGTCGGGTAGTGGGAATCGGACTTCCATCCAGAGTAATCAAACAAGGTTACATAAACTAGGGAGTCTATATATAAGTATTATTATCCACATTGAAAATATATATGTGACAGCACTCTAAAGCCTGAGTTTCTCACACCGCAAGCGACAGGTCGTCGAACATATGCCGCCAGATTCCGTGATTACAAGAAAATTGGAACTTTTGTAAAATATGACTGTACTATTAAGAAATAAAATTAAAAATATGGATTCTATACAATTCACCGTGTTAATATAATGTAAAATCATCGTTGTATTTAGTTGATATTAGTTAGAAAAATTGTATCCTTGTCCAAATAAAATGGTGGATAAACCACTCTTTACATTACTCTTACTAATACTTAACTTTCTAAAATATTCCCTACCATGGTTCGCTGACTGCCCTCACTCTTCTTGCACCCAAAAAAAAGGAACTGGTTAATTGGTTTTGTGATTTATTAAATTAATTGTGTAACATCAAGGCAAAAAGTTTATTGAAAATTTTAAAATTGGATTTTGAAGCACATTAAAAAAAGGACAGTAGTATTGCAGTAATTTTGATTCGTGACTGTGTTGTTGGTATCTGGCTAGCCTACAAAGCAGGGAAAAAAAGATGAAAACGATAGTACAAGTCGGTTTATGAAATCGAGAATAATAATAAAATAGATATATAATGATAAAATCTTATATGGGCAACTCCAGAAAAATATTAAAAGTGAAGTAAAAAGATTATTTGTAAAATGTACACGTACAAAATGGTCAAATTCTGGTAAATGTAAGTTAACTTTGATAAAATTCTCCTTGTAATACTATTAAAACTATAAAATATTGTATATTTTCCCTAATAAAAGATAAAAAAATAAGATCCGTGATTCTCACGACAATGCACATAGCAGCACATCGAGTCAGCAGAATGGCGCCAACAGAGAGCGCACCTGCTTTTCATTTGTATAAGAGATATAAAGGTTAATATCAAATAGTTGTACATGATTGGTCCGTCAGTTACTGTGTAAGTTTCCTGGCAGCTGATTGGCCAGTAATTCATATAACTACCGCTGTAGTTCATTAATAAAGTGAGCCGAATGAGAAGATTCCTTCATCCATCACCAGTTACGGGCTGCTCTAAGAGCAAGAGCCCGTGCCAGCATAAAGCTGGCTTAATGTAGCTGCTGCTACTGCAATTAATAAAGTATCATTTCAAGATCATACCTCTTGTCTTAATCAACTCCTGCTAAATATACAATGTCATGATCTGTACGTCATCTATTACTAACTGCACTTACCTTTTCTTGTAGGCAGTCCGATGAACATAAAATAGAAATGGCTGAAGGTGCAAAAAAAGCAGCAGAAATACAAAATGTTACACTATCCATATCAGTAAGGATCACAAAAAGGAAGGTTAGTAAGGACAGCATGTGTGAAGATAACGATAAGACCAGAGGCAAACGTTCAAAATGTATCAGTTTCTCGGCTATTATCTCTGTCCTTATCAACACCAACCACAAAGTCTGTTCGATTCATCAGCTTGTTTTTATTTGTTCACCCTTCATTATATGGCCATCTAAATTTTTGGTCCAGGAATCATTTGTATCTCTCCCATATCGTCGAGTAAAAAAGACTTCTTGTGGGCTTTCCTTCTTTTCAGGTTTGTTGATTAGCACATTGCCTGAGGACGCGGTCCTGTGTACTGTATATGATGTCTCTCTGACCCCCTGACGTATAATGGCTGATCCACTTGGAGTACTGATGATCTAGTTCTCTTTCGAGTTTTAAAGACAAAGTCTTGCAGATGGAATATACAAGACCAAATGTTGTTAAACATATTAAAATTACATTTTCTGAATAGATGATAATGGCGGAAAGCCTTTTCGCTACACTTTTGAGACTTACTCCATAACTAGCCTCTACAATCGAATAATAAGCCATTGCAAAGGACGAGGAAAATGTGCATCCCAGTATGAAGAACATTGTCAAGAACTGATGAAAAGGTGGACTTTCCTCCTCTTGGATTTCCATCATCATGAGTTCTGCTATCTCCACGAGACTTTTCCCATTACAAAGGAAGTAAACCTGAATGACATTGACTGATATTGCCATAACGGCCGTTGTAATCCAACAAATGATGTTTGTTGTGCTTTTCTGATTGAAACCGTCAAGAGCGAAACATGATGCTGTACACATGATGCGCAACAAAACAAGCGAAGCAACTGATAGGAACGATGAATAAGAAGTTTTTTCTCATATAGTAATACTCTATTAATCATCCAAGTTCCACATTCACTTTTATCGTGTTTTCTTGCCATTTGGAATGATGCTGTTTCTTTTGGAGACCATTTGTAAGGGAATACTCCCCATACGCGCAAGAAATGGAGAGTGACCAAGAATGGATGAGGAATCCTGGTGAACATTTACTCCTTTTCTTTGGGTTCAATGATCTACTAGTAGTTTTTATAAAGCCTTTCCTCTTCAGAGAATCTCCTGTTTTACATGAACTGCAGAAAAATCTTAAGTAGTATTTGTATGTTGTTTATGACGTTTCTGAATACTTGGCAAGTGTTAAAACTGCTACTCTCACTACACTCTCTTGCTGCGAAAAACCAAAATTTAATGGTCTCACTCGAGCAAAACATTTCATAAGAACCCAAGTTTTCTATAATATACACAAACATGGTGCCCTTTCAAGGAAAGAAACGAGCATTCCTCAGTAAATATTTGGTAACATGACCAAGTGTCATAAGGATACGCCCTTGTCGTGCTAGCATTTACTCCAGGTGTTTCACAACCGAGTCATGTTTACATTATCGAACACATTAGTCTAGCGGTCGAGAATCTCTATTAGACACAGCACGGACTATATGACTATTTCCTTTTGTGTAATCTTATCTCCATTTTTATTCATGTTCCAGTTCTACATTTGT
>NC_061110.1:31377529-31395174 GCF_015104395.2 Macrobrachium nipponense | reverse complement strand
ATATCCCTAACAAGTTGCCTATGCAAAATCTTAGAAAAAATGGTTAATGCACGATTAACGTATGTAATAACCAAAGAATCCATTTTAACACCAACACAATCTGGTTCAATAGCTGGGAGATCAACCCTAGATCCCCTAACACATTTAGAGGATCATATAAAAAAAGGCTTTGAACACAAAAAATTAACAGTAGCTTTATTTCTTTTATATAGAATAAGCAAACGATACAACATGGAAACATAACATCATGCAAAAACTCCACTCCAAGGGACTAAGAGGCCACTTACCTGTATTTATTAAGAATTTTTTAACAAACAGAACTTTTCAAGTAAGAGTAGAAAATTCCTACTCAGTAACCTATAAACTGGAAGAAGGAATCCCTCAAGGTAGTGTCTTGAGCTGTACATTGTTTGCTTTAGCAATCAATGACATTACTATAAATTTACCAAGTTGTGTAAAAAACAGTTTATATGTTGATGACTTTGCTATTTACTACACGAGTAGTAATTTGAGACATGCTCAGAGATTTCTCAGTACTGCCATTTCGAATATATGTAGTTGGACAAATTCAGTTGGATTTAAATTTTCAACTGATAAAACAAAAGCAATCATCTTCTACAAAGACAAAAGATGGCTAAAGAACCAAACAATCAAACTTCACCTTTATAGCACTGAAATACAATTTTGTACAAAAATCAAATATCAAGGAGTGATATTTGATCAACATTTAAATTGGAAAGAGCACATCAAATACATTAAAGCCAAGGGCATCAAACCCCTTGCCATATTGACAAAGTGATCACACACTCTCGATGCAGTGCACCATGAAGGCGTGCGATTGTGCACAGGAGCATTCCGATCGTCCCCAATAAGCTCGCTTCTGGTAAAGGCAGGTGTGTTGCCCTTGAAACATCACCACCGTAATTTGATAACAAAGCGAAGAGGTCTTTCCCTGCAAGTGGGATCGTCTCCTGCAGCTGACTGCTTTCAAAACTGTAATCCAGTGACAGCAGTTAATAGTACTAGCTCTTTCCCAAAAAGAGCTACATACATAATGAACTTGCATAACATCGATCCAATTTTTCACCCACCAATGGAATTACCACCACCGTGGATTTTAAATCGAATATAGATATGTACTATGGCGCACAATAGTTCGTTCCCTCCGCTGATCCAGAGTGAACAAGAATCCGCGACTATGAAACCCCGAAGCAGTTGAACAAGTAACTAATTAAGCACCCAAGACCCAACAGATGTCGCACCGTCAGGCCAAGTAAAGGAGTGGGAAGCAGGTATTTTTCTTGAACAAAAAGTAAAGTATCCATAATCTAATATCGTTATTAAGGTAGTGGGCGTGATGTTTCGATACTGGGTTTGCGTGTAAAATGTGCAGTTAAGGAAATATGCGAAATGAATAAGATAAAAGTGCTTAGGAAGTCAGTATTCATGATTATTTTTAATATTTCTTATAGATTATCGTATCTTATCAACAGACACGACTGTCCACAAGATCGATACAAAGCTTTCACCAATAGTGTTAACGGTGGTGTTCTGTAATCTGCAAGCCACCTCATATATATATATATATATATATATATATATATATATATATATATATATATATATATATATATACATACATATGAGATGGTTTGCAGATTCCAGAACACCACCGTTAACACTGTTGGTGAAAGCTTTGTATCGATCTTGTGGACAGTCGTGTCTGTTGATAAGATAGATAATCATATAACCGATAACTTAGGAAATACTAATTCTGAATACTGACTTCCTACGCACTCTTATTCTCATATATTTCGCATATTTCTTTAGCAGCACATTTTACAATCAAACCCAGTATCTATAGCAGCAAATTAGCAAAATTTTCAGTTCACTTGCAAATTACTGCTATACCGTATGTGATTTTCTTGAAATGCTAACACATCATGAAATATTAAGATGTTTTCACCAATGTAACAAGTCTGTATTTAGTAGAAAGATAGAAAGACAGAAGCAGAAAAATATTAATAATAGGACAGAGATAAAGACAAAAAAAATTTATGAGAGAGAGAGAGAGAGAGAGAGACTTTCAAGTTCTTTTCCGGTTTAATATCATGGTGAAGAAGCCTCATCTTATTGGTTTCGTTTTATCACCAGGGCAATCGCAAAATATCTTTCTTAATGATATCTTCTTCATTCTTTTCACGATGCATTGTAATATATATATATATATATATATATATATTATATATATATATATATATATATATATATATATATATATAATATATAATCAGTTTGTGTTTGCTACCTCAATAACGTAAGTCGTAAGTGAACTGAAAATTTTGCTAATTTGCTGATATAGATGTTAGTTTTTTTTATAAGGGGTGTCTTGCAGATTACAGAGCAATACCAATAACACTGTTGGTGAAAGGTTTGTATCGATCTTGTGAACAGCCGTGTCTGTTGATAAGATACGATAATATATTGGAAATATTTAAAAATAAACATGATTACTGACTTCCTAAGTATCTTTATCTTATATTTTTAACATGTTCCCTTAACTGCACATTTTACACTCAAGCCCAAAAACTTCACGCTCACCACCTTAATTAACGATATTAGATTATGGAGACTACTCTTTGTTCAAGAAAAATGCCTGGTTCCCACTCCTCCTTCCTTGACCTGAGGGTGCGACATCTGTTGGGTGCTTAATTAGTTACTTGTTCAACTGCTTCTGGGTTTCATAGTCGCGGATTCGTGTTCACTCTGGATCAGCTGAGGGAACGAACTTTTGTGCGCCATAGTACCTCCCTGTCTTACCTACTTAAAAAGCAAATGGCAAGTACAGAAATGTGCCGCCAACATGCTTTTGGAGCACATTAGAAGAAAAGGAAACAAATTTATGGTACATACAGACAGCTCCAAAAATAATGTTGGAGTAGGAGCATCTGCATATTCGAAAAATATGTTAATCAAAAGAAGCCTACCTTTAATATCATCAGTATTTACTGCTGAAGTCACAGCCATACAGATGGCTCTTGATATGATATCTGAGGCAAAAGCAAGTGTCTCTGTTATTTTCAGTGACTCACGTATCGCTATGCTATAAGACAGTATAAATCAGTAAGCCAAATAGTACAGGAAATAAAAATAAAAATTCATCAACTCCTCCAATCAGGATTATCAATCGAAATATATTGGATCCCAGCACACGTGGGAATAAAAGGAAATGAAAATGCATACTCAGCTGCCAAATTAGCCTGCACTATCCCTCCAACAATTACACATGCCCCAGTGTCAGACTGGATAACATCTGTTAAACCATTGATTTACCAGGATTAGAAAAGAGAATGGGCCTCAGTGTCAACAACAGATAAACTTAAAAACATAAAAAGTGAAGTGTATGCATGGAGGACATCCTCACAGGAGGAAAGATCAAAAGAGGTGATCCTAACAAGGCTCCGTATAGGACACACAAAATAATCGCATGGTCAGTTAAGGTCAACACCACATACTGACCCAATAAAGTGTAACAGATGTCAAGCACCCATGACAGTACAGCATTTACTTATTGAGTGCCCAAATTGGACCCAGCAAAGATCTATTTATCTACGGAATTCAAAAATGAAAAGTATTCTTGCTGAAAGCAAAGATTTTTCAATTAATATAATAATAAATTTTTTAAATAAGACAGGTTTCTCAAATAAAGTCTAAATACTTTAGATTTATTTGTTTATTTTATTTATTTATTTATGTATTTATTTAATTTTTTTTTTTAATTTTTTCCTTCTTCTTCTCAGGATTAATCCCTGAGAACCAGCCCGAGAAGAATCTACTTGAGGCTCAGAGGTCTGGAGAAACGAAGCCCTATTAATAATAAGGCTCTGCGTCAAAAATGTTTCAATGGATTCAATAATTTGACTGCTTATCGAAAGATTAGTTGTAGAGAGAATGGATAATTGTCGTTGTATACATGCATATACATACAATTAAACACACACACATACGTATATGAATGTGTCAATTGCTATAATTAATTCACACCACCCGTGCATCTGAGTTACAACCCCGTCCCTTAAGCCCGCCACTAACGTTCAGCTATGCCTGCGCAGTTATAACTGCACAGTCGGTCCTGTGCAGGCAAATCCTCACCACTAACGATACATTCTTTTTCCTCAGTGCTCCGTAGCAGCCAGTTACAATTTGGCCCCAAGGACTTTCATAATGTTTATTGAATATTTTATGAATGAAGGAAGAGTTCCATTGAAAGATAATTAAGTCCGTAATCGTTTGATTTCATTTTAAAGTTGGCACATATGTGCATCATATTTTTTCTATTTCATTAAAAGGGTTAATACTGATTTGTTTTCATTTCAAGATTGATTTTATTATGACGTGTTACAATGGATAAATATCTATAGTTTACTACGGCCTTCCTTTGTTTCATTAGTGTGTTGATTAGTCTAATTTCATTTCAAAATGAACTTACGTGGGATGTAAGTAATGAATAAACATAAATAGTCCAAAACTGTTTGATTTTGTTTCATCAGAAAGTAGAATATTATTTTAGTCCTATTTTAAAATGAATTATATACATGATGCATAATCATGAATAGACGCATATAGGCCTATTCTTGTTTTACATTATTATGTCGTGATAAATGTTTATTCTCATTCAAGAAGTGACTTGCATAATAACCACGAATAAACATACATAGGCTTAATCTGTTAAGATAGCCTTTGGATTATACTTGCCAAAGCAAAGTCTTATTCATATGCGTAGGTTTCATAGAATGATGCTGTCACTTTTAGCCTTCATTATACACAATTATTTTTCCTGTAGAAAAATGGCAAACATATAAATATATATTATTCTGACGTTCGTATCAATTATCAAAAACAAGTAAATCCAATATAGCATCAGTTTAGGTGTAAACACTTTTCAATATAATAAAATCCAACTCAATGTTGTTGATTGATACATGTTGACTGTCTGCGGACGGATACCGAACTGAGGCAAAAAAGTTGCCTCACCCCATTAATGTCGCAGTGCGCATGCGCAGCCGTTTGGCCGGAGGCTCATCGATTGAGATGAGCTATCTACTCATGCAGCCTGCGCAGGCGAGAAAAACTGTGCTGGTTGTCCACATTAACGTTCAGTTATAACTGCACAAGCCGGCTGTGCAGTTATAACGGCGCAGGCATAACTGAATGTCATTAGCGGGCTAAGGGACGGAGCTGGAACCCAGATGCTCGGGTAATGTGAAGTAATTATAGCGCAATTTAATTTTATTTGAGAGACCTGGGTTCGATCCCGATGTGAGTCAGAAATTTATTTCTGTTAAACCCGTGCTTATGTGTAGATTGGTTCCACATACACACACACATACGTATATATACATACTATAGTATAAACAAAGGTGAAGCCACGGAGAAAAATGTGCCTCAAGTAAAGGGTAGTGTAGACCGAAAGATCTTGGCAATTTCATTTTCCTCTGTGGCATCACCTTTATTTATACGTAGCATCACGTATTTCGTGATCAAGTTATTCATACTATAGTATATATATAGTATACGTATGTGAGTATATATATTACTCGCAGTCTTTAATGTCATAATCCCTAATGGTGAAATTCTGAAAAATCAGAATAACCAAAGATTGAAATCTGGACAACAACAATTATGAAAGATCAAAAGCTAAAGGATACAACTAAAGACGATACATCAATTCGCATTATAATATTTGTATTAATATTTTTAACAAGGGACTTGTGTCTGAGAGACCTACAAACATTTGCCTAAAAATCTTAAAGGAAACTTAAAAGTAAACAAATGTGTTTTGCAGGCATAAGTTCTGCCTAGTTATGTGGAGGTAGTCTAAAAATGCAGGTTGGTGTTCATGATCGTTTACCATAATTTTAGAACTGAACCACGAATAATAATTTTGTTTATTTAAATTTTTTTCAATGGTACAGTTCCGCCTGGAGAACATTTTCACATTCATCTTGCATATGTGGCGGCAAAACGTTTTGAAATTCATCTATGATTCTATGTATACCAACATGAGTTATTCACCAGATTTGTCCATCGTCGTTTCTCTGTCCCTACGTTTTACTTTTGAATGGTATTGCGTAAGGGAGGGTAGATTTCTTGTGTTGTTTGCCTTCATTTTCAATTTTATGATCTTCGGACCATTCTCTGTACTTGCATTTGGAGAGTGCTTGTAAGTCTGGCTATTGCAAGGTCCTTGTAGTTTAGCCATTTTCGTTTTTTTACAGCTCCGTTAATGATTAGATATAAAATTTTTTTTATTGTACTGAAATCTCCTCGCACCTTTTATTTTTTTGCAAAGGAATCAATTCTATTATGTGGTACATAATGCTGTAAGATTGCCATGAAAAACTTACGGACAGGCGTTTCTGTTATGCAGATAGCATCGAAACACAGCCATCCATCCACCCCTCAACAATTTGTTCTTACAGCAAGAATTTTAACAACATAATTTTTGTTACCAGTATCAAAATTTCCCACCAGTTCAAAGTGAATTTAAATTTTTGAAGCATCCCTGCCTGACAAAAACTCGGCCAATATTCTGTTGGCGCCAATTATCATATTTTGAGGTTGCCATAATGATATATCTATTACGGAATTGCAAATGTCAGCATTCATCAAAGGGTGTTATTAATCTTTTTCATCATTATGGACATTTCTTCTATTAACTATATCTCCAACCTTAAAGCACATGCCCAATTGTCCTATCGCTATTATATTGTTGTAATTCACTGAATGGTTCTCTGATAATGGCTGTCTATCAATTCCCCACCTTCGTACGTACTTAACTAAGTTCTTGTTATTCCTTTGAATGTTTAGTCTCAGGTAACATTACTCAATTCGTATTTCTGGAGGCGAGCACTCTTTCATAACTCGCTAGGTTTTCTCTTACCAGCATATTAATACATGGATCCATTCATTCAGAAATGCCGTCACTTTACTTCATTTTATTATATTCTCGTTGCTATTCTTAATTCATTCATGCTTTTACCAAAAGCAAATCCTACAAGTTAGTGAACTTTTATGTTAGAGAAGGCCAGTGATAGAATATAAGAAAATAAGCATGTTGTTTTATGGTTACTGAAAGCCGTGTGTAATGTGGCATGGAGGACAGATATCTCAGAAGAAGGAGAAGTTGCATATTTTAAAGGTGAGTGGCATTTGGAAGTAACCAGACTTCGTCCCAAAGGAAATCGCGGTGAATTGAATTTCATGGGTAGTGAATTAGCTCTGGAACTGTGGCAGTCTAAATCTGCAAAAAGAAAAAAAAGAAAAAAGGAAACAATTTCCAGACTCGAAGAATCATAGAATCATGATTACAAAAGAAATTTCAAATTTTACATAAAAAAAAACTATACAACAAGAGTACAGAGAGGAGATTAAATACGTAGGTAAAGACAACTACACTCAAATAATGCCTGGTTAAATATGAATAAATAAAAAACGGCAGTCTGAAAATGAATGCATATTTGGAAAGATCAAAGAGAAAAATGAAATGCAAGGCATAAGTTGTAAACATTAAAGTCCTAACTTTTAAAGTAAATTAAAACATGCTAAAATCTACGGTCAAACAGAGCCTTGTTCCACCGACGGAAATTAAAACAAATATGCTATATTTTATAAGAAATAATTTTTCTGTACTGTTTAACATACACATTATTTATTTTTTACATTTTCAGTCTAATAAATAAATCATAAATATCCTATCCTAAATTCCTCTATCTTTAACTCAATACGAAACACCTTTTTCAGACCTTTTTAGGCTCCTCCATAGACCTTTCCTACCAGACCCCTCAGACAACAACAAAATCAACAACTGCAAAGTAGTTTGTAGGTTTACTCCCCGAGTAAATGATAAATAGCTAGAATTAGGAGGCAGAGCTCTAACCTCCTTCATGAGAGAGTGAGTGACAACATTTAAAATTCTGCTTCTCACTTCCATCTGAGGCTCACATCCTTGCTACTTCTTAATGTCATAGGAACCCTATACTAACTTCACTACTTACATTTTTATCCTGTGTACATCTGATAGGTTTCAATACCGCTATAATCTCTTTCCCACTGATTTTCCAGTTTGGCCAATATATAAAAAGGTAAAAAATGTGCCGAAGTTTCTTCGGTGTGGTCGCGTTTTCTGTACGGTGTATAATGCTGCATTAAATTCTCAGTCACGGCCCATGAAACTCTCAACTGCGGTCCATCAAACTTACAGCCACGGCATGGTGGTGACCTGTCTTGTTTGCACCTATAGCGTTTCCAGACGCACGATCATGATTAAATCTAATCTTAAATAATATAAAAACAAGTGAGGCTAGAGGGCTGCAATTTGGTATGTTTGATGATTGGAGGGTGGATGATCAACATAGAGATTAGCAGCCCTCTAGCCTCAGTCGTTTTGAAGATCTGAGGGCGGTCAGATAAAGTGCGGACGGACAAACAAATAGTCATCTTAATAGTTTGCTTCTACAGAGAACTAAAATTGTCACATTTATTGCATGTGATTCAATATACACATCCCTTAGCATTGTCTGAGGATTTATTTAGTTGTATTTTTGTTTTGTACGAGAAATAATGTTCTGTGCAAACGCAATTTCAGGTATTTGAACAAATGGGTATATCTCTGGTCAGTGTTACGTGGGTGTGCAAGCAAAAAATATATACGTTTCTCTGCTATCATCATAAAAAGACTTCTTTTGTCGCTCACAAAGAGTCTTCCGATGCAATATAAAGAAATATTTATCCCTTGTTTTGTATTCCCAAAGAGAAATATTTCACCATGAATATATTCAGGGGAACAATAATGTTAATACTCATAACTTTACTTTATCAATAAGACCCAAATAAACCTGTGTTGGGCATAAATAATGGCAGGGTTTTATCATACACTATATTGCATTATACACTCTGTTTAAACCCATTATTACTCGATGCGCTCGGCATTCCGGAAAGAACAGGCTACGATCATTTTCCATTTCCACGGTAAATTTCATCGATGGCGCCAATTCAGATAAAGAGTTGACATTTTCGTACCCTGGCCAAATACCAATATGTCATCAGCGAGCCTTAACCATTGCGTGGAATAATTTCCCTTAGCATTTTCGCTCACTCGGGGAGTGAGCCTACAAACTACTTCGTTGTTGTTGTTGTTGGGGGGTGTTGTGTGGGGGGAGGGGGGTGTTGTTAGGAAAGCCTAAAAAGGTCTGAAAAAGATAAAGGAATTTTATAATAGAATACTTACGATTTATTTTTTAGAATGAAAATAAGAAAAATAGATAATGCACATGTTTATACAGTACAGAAAGATTATTTATAATATAGAACATAACATTTATTTTAATTTTCATTGGTGAAACAAGGATATATTTGACCATAGATTTTAGCACATTTTAATTTATGTTTACAACTTATACTTGTGGGGAAGATCTTCCTTGCGTCTCGAGTAAGCTGGAGGTCGGATCCCGCTTTGTTATCTCCAAATATTCTATGCATAAACTGCTTAAATCAAAAGACAGAGGATTCCTCTCATTCTTGTCAAAATATATATGGAAATATTTCCCGTTGAATCAAGAATTACAATCATTTACTTATAATTTTAACAGAGTCAGTTTAGAAGATCTTAGGAAATTGTACAATCACTAAAATGACTAGTAGCTTAAATAATGAACCGTGTTCATTAAATAATGAACAAGGTTGCATTTTTCTTTGCACATTATTCACCAAAGGGTGAACAATGACTCTGAAAAGATAATTGCAAACTTGTTCATTATTTGATTTATTTGTTCAGTATACGTAGTTCTCTACTTAACAGTGTACATCGTGATAAGAATGTCAAACAGGTATTTCAATAAATTATATAAAGAAACATATCCCTCCGATATGACCATTGGATAAGCGGGAAAATATGTTTTGTGGTTTCAGTTATTCCACATCTCCTTTACTGCGGTAAAGTTGACAAAATCACAAAGTCTATTTATCAAATTTTCATTTTTCTTTAGTAACTCTTATCTTTTTTCTTGAAATTGTTTTTCACATCATCTATGGAATTCATATTGAATTCTTGGCAGACGTTTAATTAAATCATTCAGAATCTTGTTCTTTTTTTTCTACATAATTACGAGCTAACATCACCAGCACATATGATCTGTCAGCTTTCATCACATGAATCATATTCCATTTCGATTATGGTTGCTATGAATCTCTTTGGTACTTTGTAATACCTAGATTCGTTTTAATATTTTGGAAAAAGTTCATAAGTCGTATTTCAATAACAGAGTTGGCTAAGCAGATTCAAAACAATGAATGTCTTGTTTGAGTCAACAATTCCATTTTACAATAATGTTTTCGTTTTTCATTTTTTCTTTGTTCTTGCATATTCATATTCAGGTATTATATTGTTCCTTTCCTTTTGGCTCTAAGGGTTCAAAATGTCTTCTTTTTTGTGAGTTCATGAAATAAATGAGTAATTCCCATTTCGTTGAGCATCATAAAAGGCACATGTTTCATTAATATTATTTGTTTCACTATCATGGACAAACACACACTGTTATCATATGCAGGTTCAATATTCTTTATGTATTTAAGATATTTTTCTCCTCACTGGTTGTGGTTTGACACAAAAACAGTAACATCATTTAGCTACATCAGATAAGATACACACATTCCCTATAAGTTTTTTCTTTTTTGCTTTATGGGTTTTAAAATCCACATCAATGACTGTTATTGAGCTTATGGTGACTATCTTAAAAGTTACTGCTATACGAGCTTCTTGGTGCGCTACATGCGCTGGAACCCAGCACTGCTTTTTCCCTACCCTCCCGATCCCATACCTATCCCGCACCCACCTGAGTTGGACAAACCGGTTCTCAGAGGATGGGTGGCTGTATCATGTCTCCCCTACTGTCACCAGTGTGAGGACAAACAAGATCCACCAGGATTTTATTATCATAGATAGAAAGGATATAGATGGTTGTATACGTAGAATTTTTGTGTGCTAAATGTTTATTTAAGGTCACGATCAAAAGAACGTCTTAATTCGTAACCATATCCATTTCATCATTAACATAATCAGTTCGTGAAATGTATTCTTTTGAGAATTTGCGAGACCATGTCCTAAATAAATAAGTACCCATGATTTTCGAGAACTCTGATGGAGTAATGACGCGGCATTCAGCGTTGTTTATTAGTTGATGCTATACAGTGAACAACAATGATTTTTTCCCTTGACGAACCCAAGGGTCGATTTCATGGAAACACAGTGTTACCAAAGATAGGCCGAGTATCTTTCGGAAGTAGTTTTATTTGTTTTGAGTCAAGGTGGAAAAATCCTAAAAGGATGATTCTATCAGTATTCTTTAAATAAATCACAACAGAATGTACTTGAAGATATGTTCTGAGTAGTAGAGAAGACCAACGTGAACTAAAAGATATGTGTGGTGTTAAGCAGAGAAATCTGTTCAAATTCAAGCTTACCATCAGGAATTATGTGTAATTGCTAAGTTATTGCAAATCATATAAACCATAAATAAAACGGCAGTAACTATCAAGAACTCACCATTTATCCTTTTGGATGATGAAATGCAAAATATTCTCAGTATTTACAGAGGACTTCAAAAGTTCAAGGAAATCGAGTATCAGTAACCTATTCTATCATCAACTTTTTTTTTCAACATAGATTACAGTTTACAGTTTGCAGTTCAGCAGAACCTAATTAAATCTTGCTTGCTATCATCTTGTAATCTTCTCAGCGAATGATTTAAGCGAAGCCATGCCATTAGGCCACTCTTGAACTTGATTGATAGATGCTCTAATTTGCATATTTTCAAGATCAAATATGTGGAAAATCGAATCGTTTTCTTTTTCTTTAATTCACTTTAATTATGGTGATATGGGGGTTTATCTTTGGCCTTTCGATGATATAATGCATAATAGATGCGTATCATAAGCATGAACGAGAAAGGTATTCAATTGCAGACAGGCAAATCGAAATGAAATTGAGTAACTTAAGAAGCAACCCTTCATTCAACTTTTCATTTTGAGACACTTGTTGAAAAACTAAATATTATACTTATAATTCAACCCTTCCGTTTAACTCTGTTTCTCTTTTTATGTAAAACATCTTTAAAGGCTTAAACAGCAATATTGCAAAGATGCAAAATGCATTCAACTCCATGCGACGCCAGTAAGAACTAACAAATCAATCAATCCTTCAACTTCAAAATTTATCCTTTTGGCATAAAAAACTATTATCCTTTGACTGCATCTATTTTATTCTAAAATCCCCTCCTTCATTAATCCCTTTCTTTGCTTGATCGTGTCGTCTCTCACCTCACTTTCTCTTTAGGTGCTGATAGAAAAATGTGATACAAATCCTATTCGAAGAGAATCCTCATTTTCTTTCCATCCCTTCAACCTTCAAATGGACAGATCAAAGGGTTCCAGGATTTTAGTTTGGATGGACATTTTCCTCAGTAAAATAAATAAATATTTAATGGTAAACGGCACTGAATCAAACGCACTTTGCATACAATTAAGTACTGTTTCTACTAAATATATATTTTCTTCTGATAGGGCCTCCATAACATTCTCTATTGCCATTTCAAGAGAAAGTGAGGTGAGAGAAGGCAAGGTCCAGCAAAGGTAGGGGTTGATGAAGAAAAGGATTTTAAAATGATAATGGATGCAAACGGAGAGATGCATTCTAATTATAATGGAGATTTTGGCAAAAGAAGGAATTTCGAAGGCTGAATGGTAAAGACTGACAGAGAAGATAAGTTGAACAGTAAACTCGCGTTTTCTCCTTAATGAATGAATTTGCCTTTAGATTAATTCTAAAAATAATGGTAACACTGAAATAGTACCAATAAAGATACAAGTGTGAGAAACACTTTAATGTACGCTTCAGGAGTTTACACCACACCAGACACCAGAGGAGTTTGTATTGTGCTTCAGTATTTCAATCGCATTTTATGGTCATTACCTGTCGTACATTCATTTTAGAAATACTTTTCTAGGGTACGATGTATCTGCGTATTACTATTTTCTTTTAAGAATGCACATTATGGTCACAGAAATTAAAATGACCCAACTATCCTTTTTATCACCACGGTGTAGTATGACAGTAGCTGGAGTAAGGTATACTGCAATATATTAAGAAGCAGAACGATTTGGTTTATAAGTCCAGATGGCGAATGGCAGTGTTGGTTCCAGGGATTATCATTCGTCGGTTCCCCTGACTGCACCATGAGTGGGCACTGACTTGCAGATGTGATCAGTTTGGTTTAGTTTTCTCACGGGACCATTATGTAGTGAAATCCGTAGACACCTGTTAAGTGAGGTCAGTTTTAGTAATATCAATGCTGCACTAAAATGGAAAATTGCAATATCTGCAGAATTTTCGAAAATGAGATGCTCCACCTGCTGGGCTCGTGAAACACTAATACACGAAGGTACTGCAGTTTCAGACAGATTTTTCAATGCTATCCACGAATATTTGGGGATTCCCATTTAAAGTATCTGGAAAATCAGTAGCAAGGTAAGGAAAAACTGCAGTATCTACCATTTTTCTCAGTTTTGAATTTTTGCAGATACTGCAGTCTTCCGTTTGAGGGCAGAATGGCATTATTGGTTTCACATTGATACCCTCAGTAGCGCTCATAAAGCTACCCTCCCTGGTCATTCATGTTATTCAACCACCAACAAGAAGTAACTATATCAAGATAATAAACGAGGGTATTCTTCTTGATGGTTGAACATTAAATTTCTCGTTCTCGTCCGTCCCGTGTTTTATATTTTCTTCCATATCACTTTACCCTTCTGGCCTAAATGACCTCTCTCCTTGATACCTTTCCAGTCCCGCAGCTCATTTGAATATGTAGTATTCAAATCTTGTCAAGTCCACAGAAAAAAAAAAAAAAGACCTTTTCCAGCCATGCTCAAATTTCAACGGCAAAAGGCTGGTTGAACACATAGTTCCTTGAATGCACGTTGCATTGACCCTTGTCCTATCAAGTTCTTTCTCTATTGAATGGAATAGATAGATGTTGTGGTTGTTGGGAACCTATAGATCTCAGGGCATCAGCGCTACCATTCTAACGACGCACCGGGAACTGGACCTATTTCAGAGGATCCGCTTTCCACATTTGGCAAATATCTGATTTACCTTAGAAAGAGGAGAAAGATGAAGCTGTCCTTTGCTATTTCCGATTTATGTTACAGATCGACTTCGGTCACGCCTCTGATATGCTTCATGCTCTACCTATTACTAATTTTACTGCTGAACCCACCTAAATACAGTTTGTAGATTCTCTTTGCATGAATTACCTATTCACCTAGATTACTATTTAAAAAAAAAATCCCGAACTAGCTATAGGAGGCTGTTGGTCCACCCTTATGGGGCAATGCTAGAAGAAAGTGCAGCTGTGAGAAAATTCACTTCTATACTCTGCTACCTGTAGCAAATCTTACTTTTACTCTGTGCATATCATTCTTTTTTGTGAAGACCCGTTAAGTAATAGAGGGAAATAGAAAGGATGTACGATTGTTCAATCTTTATAGGTTTTCATCGACTTTCTATGTAACTTGGATAGTGAAATTCTTATTTTATTTATTTATTTATTTTTTTTTTTTTTGCGCAAGGGTTTCTTTTGCCCAATCGCGCCATTTCTATATATACTTTGGATATTCAAGAAACCTGGTGACAGCGAAGTTACTTATTGTTTAAGTTACAAACACTAAATATCAGAGAGATTTTACCGAAGCCCAAGAAATAATCCGTTGAAAGCCAATTCCAAAATGCTTCTCACATACAGAAATGAGATCCCTTTGCAATATCTTGTTCTCGGAAAAACGTCTGGAAAGAAAAGACTTTATTCACTCGAAACCAGGCCAAGTTTTTCACTTCTCTTCTTCCTCTCTCTCCTTTCGTGGCTCAATGGTAATGAGTTCGGCTCAAAAGACTGAGGAAAATTGAATGACATGTGAATAGAGACGGAACACTTGGAATCCTTAATTAAAACCCCAATATGCCCCTACTTGTTTGCCGACGATTATAGGTCGCTGTTGTTGGTGGAGAGAGAGAGAGAGAGGGAGAGTGCTGGGAGTAAATCCTAAACTATAGTGCATTAACATCAAGCGTGCATTTGATGTCTATGCCGGCCCTTGCAACGCTCCTGATTGGCTGCTGGTTAGCCAATCGCAGGGCTGGAAATTCTCAGTCTCTCTCGACCTCAGGAGAGGTGGAACATACATCCTGCCCATATAAACTCTCGAGAGAGACTGAGAATTTCCAGCCTTGTGATTGGCTTATCAACAGCCAATCAGGAGCGTCGTAAGGGACGGGCGTAGATATCAAATGCACGCTTGATGTGAATCTACCATAGCTTATTGTGAGGCTGTCAACGAGTTATTAGTACTGTGGTAGTAAATCTCAGCTTTGCTCTGTGGATATAATTTCTCTGTGTGAAGGTTCCTTTGCAATATCCTGTTCGACTGAGAACGCTGGAAAGCAGTGTATTCTCCCGAAATCAATTTGGGTGCTCTCTTTCTTTGGGGCATAATGGTGATGCAATCTGCTGAAAAAAAAAGAAAATAGAGGAAACTTGAATAGTGTGAGGATAAAAACGAAATGCATGGGACCGCTCATTGAAAGCTAATTATACACTTGTGACTTAAGTAGTGGTTTAGGTGCCTACTTGTTGATCAACTATAGTAGGTCATTGTTGTTGGTGGGTAGAGGGAGAGAGAGAGAGAGAGAGAGAGAGAGAGAAACAACAGCTATATATATAACACACACACACACACACACATATATGCCATAATTATAACTGATTCACTCAAGGTAGATTCCTTTGGGAGGCCTGTGCCTACGAGACGTTTGTTTGGCGGCCTCTGATTGGTTGGTACCGGGAGTAGGTGGCTCGCTCAGTGTCTCATATTTTCGTCTGCAGCTTAGAAAACTAGCAATATGTTTTTATTTCCTCATTTATGTCACGCTTTGCACAAGATAGGAATGTAAATTACATATATATAACATATAATGGTAGTTCCACGGAGGAAAATGAAAAACGAGAACTGCCGAGACAATGGCCCTTTACTAAAGGGTCGTTAAGATAAATAGTGACCGGCACTATACTGTATTGTGTATTGTAACAATTTTAGTGCTTCCTCTGCTCTTTCAGAGTCTAGCACCGCAAAAATGAAATTAACAGGACAACTAAGAAGAGTGTAGAACGATATCGCTACGATCACTAGCCACTCTTATTTGATTGTTTTTCCCATATAAAGAATTTTTATGTTAAATTTAGCCATGGTTGAAAAATATTCGTAATTTCTTAAACTTTTCCTCAAGAAGTTTTAATTATCCAATTAATTTTGTTTATGAAACATAAATCTTTCGACACATGAGACGGAAAAAGCGAGAAGGAGAGAGAGGGAGAGAGAGAGAATGGTGAGAGACGAAATCAAACGCTTCATCAGAACTGAATTCCAGGTCGTGTCCCCTGTGCCAGGTAAGCGAGAGTAAGCAGTTGGGCTAAAAATAGAAGTCTTCTCAGAAGCCGGATGATCCGCAACCTAATAAGACACTTTTCTTAATTTTCTCTTCTCAAATAAAAAAGCAAGTATAAAGAATTAAATGCTCCTCTCTTCACTTTTACTATAGTAGAGTCACAACAACCGTGCATTTGATGTCTAAGAGTCCCTTACGACGCTCCTGATTGGCTGTTGGTAAGCCAATCACAGGGCTGGAAACTCTCAGTCTCTCTCGAGAGTTCACATAGGCAGGATGTTTGTTCCTCTCTCTTGAAAGAAGTATCCCTCAGGAGAGGTGGAACATAGATCCTACCCATGTGAACTCTCAGGAGCGTCGTAAGGGACTAGCCTAGACATCAAATGCACGGTTGATGTGACTCTACTATAGTTGTCATTCCTTTATCTTAGTGATTTCAGGTAATCATGATGAAGTTGTACAATTAATACCAAATCGTTTCGTATGACCGAAACTTTCCTATTTTGTGCAAAACGTAAAATAAATGAAGAAATGAAAACATTGTTAGTTTTCTAAATTGCAGACAAAGCTATGAGACATTGAGCGATCCGCATACCTCCCGGCACCAGCCAATCAGAGGCCGCCAAACAAACGTTTCGTAGGCACAGGCCTCCCCAAGAATCTACCTTAAGTAAATGAGCTATAGTAGGCATCTTAATTAGAGTTTTTTTTTTTTTTTGCGATATTTTTTTGCTTGATAAAGTGCTGAAATATAATGCATTCCTTTCTTTCACTTTTTCTTACACATTTTGAAGTTAATGATAATAACAGAAAATTCACACACACACACACACACACACACACACACACACACACACATATATATATATATATTATATATATATATATATATATATATATATATATATATATATATTTATATTATTGTAAAAGTTTTGTGTAAAATCAAAACAAAACATAGCGAACAACGTAGAAACATACTTTTGTTTCAAATGATCACTGGTGAATATGGAAAAAGAAAGAGTGGCTTCCTTTGCGAAGAGAAGTGTTTCTGATTAGCTTTGTTTTGTTTTGACGGGAAGGATGAAGA
>NC_061110.1:31373358-31375858 GCF_015104395.2 Macrobrachium nipponense | reverse complement strand
AGAAAAGGTCAACCAAGTCATTTTTCTTTTCTAAGGCTCTCGAACGGTACTTCGAGAGAATTTTTAGAAGTAAACTACTTTAAGAAAGTCATTTTGACTTATCTGAAATGAGATTGATCTTCAAAATAAAGGACACGTAAAAAATAGCTGCATAATCAATAGGTATAACACTAGAGCTTGCATGACCAAGATTCTCTTCCTTATTGTTAACATCCTTATAGATTTTTTTTCTTTCTTGCATAACGATTTGATAGCTTTTACCATCCAGAAAAACATTAATTTATTCGAAATTAGGTTATTATTAGAATAAGGTTTGAATAGCATAACATCTTGTCAAATGAATAGTTTGAGGGCATAGGTCTATCCCTAAGCTACCAAAGTACTACAGTTTCTTGTCATTAACAGTCCATGACTCACGGTTCGAGGGGAGCAATAAGTCAAGATTTGTTACATGGAACTATTTTTCATTTCGAATAGAAGTTGTTTTGACATGCTTTTATTTAACTTGACTGCTGCGTCTGTCTGTCTGTCTGTACATCCTTACGTGATCAGTATGTCAGCGGTGACCTCTAGTGACCCTACAGTGACCTCTCCCACTATCTCATAGTTTTTATGAAACTCAGGATTTTTCAGAACTTCCTTTACTCTGTAGAATTATCGTCTACGTATAACCTCTGACCCTTCCCTCTTCCCCAAAACTCCCCCTACCCCCTTTTCCCTCCCCTCCTCTTCCTTACCTTTTCCCTCCCCTCCCCTTCCCTCTTCCCTCCCCTTCCGATATCCTCCCCTCCACCGTCTCCCTCCCTGGCACATGATCAAGTGTTAATTTAGCTGTCCTCCCCTCCCCCTTCCCCTCCCCTATCAGTTTCCCATCCCCATCCCCTCCCCTTCCCCTCCCATCCCTAACTTTCCGTCTAATAGCCATTCCTCCTCCACCCCGTACCCCTCCTCTTTCCCCTGCATCCCATTCCTATTTTCCCTCCCTCCCCTCCCACTCTGCCTCACCTTTCATCTTCCACCCTCCCCTCCCCTCCACCTCAACTTCCCCCTCCCTCCTCCCCTCCCCTCTTCAATTCCATTCCTCCTTCCCTCCCATTTCCCATTTGCAGTATCACAGAAGCATAAACAGTGATAATTGGTGTTTGAGGAGGTTGATGAACTTTTGCCTGTGGCTTTAAATCAGAGCTTACCTGGCACAGGGGACACGGCCTGGGATTCATATCTGGTGGAACGAAGCCACCTTTGCTTTTGTGACCGACTGTTTCTCCTCGCTTTTTAAATTCCATTTGTTCAATCACTTTTCCGTCCATATCAGAATTAAATAGAAAATTAAAACCTCTTATATACTATTTCAAGAACTGACTGTTATTTTTTCAGTTTAACAGAATTTAACATAAAAATTCTATATAGTCCGAAAAATCAATCAAATAAACATGGGTAATACTAGATCGTAGAATTTGCACGATCTTATCCTGGTGTGAGCTTATGAAGTAATATGTTATCTTTGAGGCGCTAATCTATAATGAGTAAGCGCTTATGATGATGATATTAATCATTCATCACCTATATGTAGATGTTGTGTGATTGAGGAGAACTAGTGAAAATAAATATAAAATTCTACATAAAAAAGCTTCTGCTAACATGAAAACAATAATAATAGTTAAATCATTAGCAACAGGAGGAGAAAGGATGGAAACGATTACAATAGTGTTAATTGCAGTTAAGACCAGTTTTATAATTATAATAACCTCTTTTCACTCTGTAAATATGTGATCATTGTATACCAACCAATATATATAAATAATCGATATAGCTTTTATCCTTGCTTTAGGACTGACAGAAAATCATAGTTCCTTTAAAGTAATTTATTTTCCTTTCTTTGGGTCCCCAGAAATATCTTTTAAATGAATCTAATCTGAAAAGGGTATTTTAACTTAGATTCTTTCACCTTTCCCATTTATGAAGTCTCTGCATCATAATGTAGTTGTTTGTCTATAGTCATCTTATCCAGACAGCAACTGAGGATACCAGATTTGACCCTTCTGGAATAATCCATAGATTTTATCTTCTCTTTCCTCATAATGCCCGTTTTGTTATTCTTATCTCTACTTTGAAGCACTGAATAATTGCTTCTTCTCCTTCCTTCTTCCTCTTCTTCTCCGACACACTGAAGCACCCACTTCGCCTCTCTCTCTCTCTCTCTCTCTCTCTCTCTCTCTCTCTCTCTCTCTCTCTCTGTTTATCTGCGTTGGGTTTCGAAACTCTCATCTGCGACATTTATCTTGAGAGTATTAAATGTAATCGTCTTACGCGGATCATCAGTAAGTCTCTGGCGATGTTTCTTCTTCTTCTTCTTCTTCTTCTTCTTCTTCTTCTTCTTCTTCTTTCTTCTTCTTCTTCTATCTTTCTTTCTACTTAATGTACGCGATGTCATTTGTCTTCATCGTATTTCTCGGAACTGCTGTCTAGACGCCATGAGTTGCAGTTTCAACATGGCTCC
>NC_061110.1:31360858-31368358 GCF_015104395.2 Macrobrachium nipponense | reverse complement strand
ATCTAAGAGTGGTTCTCAAGCTTTTCCACTCCATTTCCTCCTTCATGAATTCTCAACGTTCGTGTGGCTCCCCTTCATTTTCCTCCCAAATCCCACTCCGACAAAAAGGTAAAAACATAAATAAATAAATAAAATGTTAAGGAAGAGAATACCTTAGCTTTATTACAAAGTTTACAGTCATAATTATCTTATATTTGATAGATTTCTGTGATAAGCTTAACTTACCACACTAGACTACAAAAGACTAGCGGACAATAGCAAATTTGAATTTGGTTGGGAAGAGGTTCAGTTAACCTCTGCATCTTTTATCACACATCAGTGGTTAAAATGTTCTTTGCCAGGACATTGGTGCAAGTTTTTATTTTTATTCCGATTCCTAACATTATTTAGGAATGTATCATTTGCAACATCCCACTATGGCCCCAGGTTGAGAACCACTGATCTAAATCGATGAGAAAAAAGTAAGAAAAAAATATTCTTCATCATAGATATAGGAAGACCATAGGGAATGTATAGAAAGTCCATGGGTTTTCGTTTAGAAAATTTCCTGGAAAATAGATTTTGGTTAATTATGGTGAGAACAAAGAAAATAAACCTCTTTTTAAACTATCTCATTGATAAAGGCTGGTTCATTGGTAGAACGCTGAGCTGGTATTCTCGAGGTTTAGGCTTGTGACTTCTTCCAGCCCACCAGGTGTACTTGGGCACTGGCACTTAATCCGGAGCAAGGTGCCAGTCGCCTTACTTCCGCTGCCGAACTGCGCCCATTTCAAAGGCTGAAGCGAAGGTGAAATGCATTACTACCCTAGTACTATTCTCCCTGCATTTTAGTGCATATCTATATATTTGTTAACTTATGAATTAATTCTTTTTAATAACTGGTGCCTCTTCTTTTTGTATTTCCCTTTACTCGTCTTACTTCTTCCTAATGAACATCATATTCTTTGGAAGCTTGAATTTCATCTCGATGGCCCCTCTGGGCTTATTCCATATGAATAGGTTTCATCTTCTGAATAATAATAATAATAATAATAATAATAATAATAATAATAATAATAATAATAATAATAATAATAATAATAATAATAATAATAATACAAGGCAAGTCCCCATTTCCCTTCGCTGAACTGGCTTTGACATTTACAAGAATCAATTTGATGTGAACAAAAAAATTAAAGTTGGTTGACAACTGAGAACAGCTGCATCAAATAAATTGGCAAAATACTTGCAGGAAAGAATTACCTACTTCATATGATCCTTTGAACATTTTCCTTGCTCGTTTTCATGAGAGAAAATTCTTATTACCATCTGGGAGGAAAAAGAATAAAGATGGAAAAGAAGAAAAAGAAAGTTTATTCTCACAGGTAATTATCAAAACTGACGCACGGTATACATTAAACGGGTCCGCTTGTAGAGCAGAAACATTGAAATGCTTTTGGTATTGTCTTAAACTTTAACGTTTCAACTGAGGCAGGGGATCGTATCCAGAATGAGAGAAACGGGAGTTGTCATAAAGGTTGTAAATGTCTTCATAAAAACGACGATGTATTCCGTAACGTAGTCACTTCGGAAAATTACAATTAAATATATTCAGTACCAACTTTCACTGAATACATCACATGAGATCAAAGAATATTATTGCCACTTTCAATGTTATCAAAATAGGCACCCACGCCTACAAAGTTAACAACTTGCGTCGTGGGGAAAAATGAGGTAATTAGATCGGTCTCAATACAGTAATATGATCATAACATTGGGATTATACCATTGACTTTGCGGATAGACTTAACATTTCCCAGTTCATTTTATGTCTGAATCAGGGTGAAATTAATATTTGGTTATCTTTCTTCGAATACGTGCTTAATAATTCATTCATTTATTCACTGGTACGTTAATTGGAACTGACGAAAAGCCCTAATAACTTCCACTGAGCGAGCGTAATAATTAGTTTGACAGAATACATTGAAATAAAATCTATGTTTCCTGCTAATCTCCCCATCCTCATACTATTCTTGTGATTCATGGATCTTCTATTATCTCTCTCTCTCTCTCTCTCTCTCTCTAAAATAGAAATCGTCTCACCAGACTGCCCCAATATGACCGGTGTAGACAATTTGAATGAAAGATCTATATTCTTAATTACCTCTACAGTTCTAAGGGATCACAAAGTTAAAAACAAAGAATTTAAGAATATGCATTAAAAGAAGAAGACTAGTGAAGGAAAATTCCCTTTATGAATTTTCATTCCCGGTTTGGTCTGGTGTAACTGGAATGAATGATGATATCATTATGGGAGAATTTCACCAGGGATGAGCCGTAGGTATATTATTGCTTTAATCAACTTTCTTTCTGTCAAGCAGAAATTACTTCCATGGATTCATTAACTTAATCTGCATGATTCCTTGATACCTCGCTGACGATCAGTCATGACTGCGCAGATACGTATAAGAATGGGGACTCGTTCACACTTTCCCCCTTTTACTGAAGATTAAAAGTGTGACTTATTTAGGTGTCGTTTTTTCTCTAGGAGGCGAATCCCATGAAAAATCATAAACGAAAATGATGGATAAAGGGCTGCTCTTGAAACGCTCCATATTAACAAGTGGTAACCTCCATCCCCGAAGGATTATGAGGACCTCTCCTCGATTTCTGGCAACAGACCAATCATCTGAGGCCCTGATTTTGACCATAGCATCTCTCAACAGAGCGTTGGATCTATAAATATGGAAACGTGTTCTGCCATCATCACTGTACTGAAAGATTGTATTCAGGTTGTATATTAGAATAACTATTATGATAATAAAATGAAAGATACAGTTTACTTCATCCATGGACGTTAGAACAGTAGTTAGAATAACCATAATGATTCATGCAATGTAAAGCTTGCTAATAAAAATTAAGAATGAAGGGGGACTGCGATCATTGTGCGTCAATATATATTCATGTAAAAGAAAATAACACAATATCTAGCAATATTACGTTGTTGAACTTGTTAGCAAGTAAATTTTGCACACTGGTACGGAACACCGTAAGGGATCTTGTTATTGTTTGTTTGCTGGGATGCCATTTGATTTTCCGCGGAAATATTGGGCCATTACACCCAGTACCCATGTTTTCTTCTTGGCATTTTGGGCTCTAATTATTTTTTTAATTCCTGTATTAATCATTATTATTATTATTATTATTAATTATTATTAGATTATTATTATTATTTTATTATTATTATTGGAAAAGTAAATCCACAATAGTATGTCCTGTTTGATTTTGTAATTTAAATGTAATCAAATCAAAAGACATACTATAGTGGATATACTTTTTTATTTCTATTGACTCATGTGAGTGTGAGTTTTCTTGATTTTATTATTATATTATTAGTTATTTTATTATTATTATTATTATTCATTTTATATTATTTTATATTTTTTATTATTCATTATTCAGATGAGGAAACCTATTCATATGGAACTAGCCACTGGGCCACTGACTTGAAATTCAAGGTTCTAAATAATATGGTGTTCATTAGGAAGAAGTAAGACGAGGTAAAGGAAAATACAGAAAGAAGAGATCCCACTTATTAAAAGAGAAAGAAAAAATAAGTTAATACATTATCAAATAGATAAAGCTGTATCAAAATACTAGAAGAACAGTAAATGGTGTCCATAAAGTTCCAGTACCATTTATGGGCACTGTATTAGGGGTAACAAAGCATTGCACCTGCACCTGAACTTCTGATATTCCAGTTTCACGATTTCCTCTTGGAAGCCGTTCCACAGTCCAACGGTATGAAGCATAAAGGACCTCTGGAACTGAGAAGTTCGACAGTGAGGGTACATTTAATGCATATTGGTGCTGCTGTTCAGCGAATCTGCAGCAGTCTGTTCTCCAGTACCTTGTTCTTTTTTGCGCCAGTTTTGAAAGCCCGTAATGAGGTTGGCTAAAACATGTTCCCAGATTTCAAATCGTTACCTCTAGTACGCATCATTCCTTATCTGAGAGAACACCATCACGCACAGCCTGACTTTAGAACTAAGGAAACGATATTTAAGATCTGAGTAGTCCATCTTTCACAGGCAAACGCAGCGGTAATGTTCTCACACTTTGAACAAGAGACATTTTAGCTTCGAGAAGCTATGAATAACGATTATTCTGAACATTGGAACACATAGAGACAATTTGTAAATGCTTGTAATGTTTTGCTTTCATTTACATGTTTTGGTTTTGCTTCTTACTTCATATGTTTCTGTTAACTATAACTTATTGGGAGCATTTATCCCCAATCCAGCTTCCTCAAGCTAGGTGTAAAAGCTTTTTGATAGATCTCTCTGGAATCAATTTCCCAGAGAAAGAAAATTGTTGCTGAACTTTTATCATTCGTAGGTTATAAGGGGCAAATTATTAAGGAAAATCCTGCAAACCGTTCTATGGGCATGATATTTTACCAATGATAAATCATAATGACTTTTTATATGCCTATCAGAACACTGAATCCTCAAGAGTAAGCAAATACGTAATCCCAAATAGCTTTGTTATAATATTGACTCCATAGGTGGTCACTTATTTAACTCTCTCTCTCTCTCTCTCTCTCTCTCTCTCTCTCTCTCTCTCTCTCTCTCTGTATGTGTGTGTGTGTGTGTGTGTGGCCAAAACTATTAGCAATAAACCACAGATAGTAAGCAAAAATACGAGAAACGCCGCGCTATTAGGTGGTGCCATATCAAGAAAATATGGAAGGAAGCCGAAACAAAATACTTTTTTATAGAGTTGTAAATTTAACTTTTTATTTGACGGTGAAACATTGAGTTTAGATTGGATGAATTCCTCTAAATCCCTTTGAAGTCCTTTCAATGTCTTTTTTGTAATCCGTTTTGATGTAAGTGTCTCCTCTAAATTGAGAAAGTTGTATCGAAAACAAAGTTCTGCGTATTCCTGCAATGGCGTTTTTTGGAAAGGTAAATTAAAATGAAAATTTTTATTAATATAGAATGAAAATGACAGCAATATCCCCTAAAAGCCGATGTGTCTTAATACAATCATCAGCATCCAACAGTGAATAGTAGAGTGAATATCATTACGAGTATGAATATCAGAGTTATTGGAAACATTACCTTAAATTTTCGCAATAGCCCTTTTGCGCTTAAATGTTGTCAGTTGAGCAATAAAATCTACGTAAAAGGAGCATAATTTGTTGCTGCTGAAAGAACTATATATTTTATACCTAATTATACCAGAGAAGTCTATTATGTAAAAAAAAAAGAAATAAAATAAAATAAATTACTCGCATTTAAATCACGCTATGTGCTTTAGACATACCATCGGAACACAAGCAACTGCTACACACACTAAACACACGAAGTGATGACCATAGGTAAGAAATGGAGTAATGCTTGATTTTATTAGAAATTTTCTATAGACGGGACAAGCATTACATTATAATTTGACTGAAGAGGCAGTATATTTTAGTGGTAGTTTTAAGTAGTAAGGAATTGCTCAGTAAGAATGAATTTTAGAAAAATACTCATAGTAGCATGAATCTGAAAATGGAGAAAGAAATCCACAGTTATGGATATGTACATATATTTAAAGATATATCTGTATGGATAGCTTTCTTTACAAAAGATATATCTATATGGATAGCTTTCTTTACAAAAGATATATCTGTATGGATAGCTTTCTTTACAAAAGATATATCTGGTTGGATAGCTTTCTTTACAAAAGATATATCTGTATGGATAGCTTTCTTTACAAAAGATATATCTGTATGAATAGCTTTTTTTACAAAAATATATCTGAATGGATAGCTTTCTGGAATCTGTACAAATATATCTTTAAATTTATGTACGTATACATAATTGTGGATTTTTTTCTCCAAGGCAATGAATGGTATTTGCCGAGCGTTGCCTGGGAGAAAACTCTGAAGAACTCAAAGAATCTTCCCTGCTCCACCTTGTCCCTTTTATCCAGAAATTACTGTACTGACCTGCCAGGGGTAACTCTGAATGGCAACCAATAAATTCTCTCTCTCTCTCCAACCTTCCTTCTTTTTCTTTTTCCATTTCCTTATTTTCTACTCCCTAACACCCCCTCTACACTCCCTCTCTCACTTCCTCTCCCTCTCACTATCTCTCTGTCACGAATGCCTGACAAAACCCCCCACACGACAAAACCCCCACCGACACAACCACCAACCCCCACCATCACCGACCACACACCCCCCCCCCCCCCACCGACAAAACTCCCACACGACAAAACCCCCACTATCAAATTACCTATCGTTATTCGATAGTTATTTATAGTGGTTACAAGGAAACCATGTTTTTTTTATTAGTAACTGCTAACTAGCAAACTATCTATAAATATTTGTGTTGATAATTCTCTTTTGGTAGTTATTTACAATGATTACAAGAACTTTAGGTTGAGAGTAAATTAACTTTTCTTTATTTGTTTGCCCGTCATGGAAGTCATCTGTAATAATAAAGGCGGCGAGAAACTGTACTATAAAGGTTATATGTATACTGAAAAATCCACCAGTGCTACTACGAAGAGATGGGAATGTTCTAGAAGATCAGCGTTTGGATGTAATGGAAAAATAACAGCAAATTTAGAAATATCGGACGTCATTTCAAGTATCGAACATAATCATGAGCGAGATGAAGGATCAGTGGAAGTAGCAAAAATGCGAAACTCTCTATCAACAGGCCAAATCAATTAGAGGAAATACTGGTCTCATTGTAGCGGATTCGTTGGAGAGCATGACTCGAAAGGAAGGGACTTCCCAATGGGAAATATAAACAGCAGTTACACAAAAGATATTATGTTCAAAGAAAACGCCAAAAAGGACACCCTAAGGATCAAGAATCTTTGAGGGACTTGAAAATTTCAGGAGAGTGGACTATGACTCGAGGAGAAAATTCTGGTATATGGATGGAACCTTTACATCAGCACCTCCCTTATTTGAACAGATGTTTATTATTAAAGCCCCACTCGGTGTTTCAGCAACAAGCTGTGTGTATGGTTTTCTTCTCGGCAAATCACAGGAAATCTATGAAGAATTTCTTACAACAGTTTCAGATAAGGGAGAGGAACTAGAATTATATATGAATCCAGAGACTACGATGACAGACTTTGAAAAATCACTTTTGAATGCTATTGAAAATGTACTGGGACCTCAGATCCATACAAAAACGTGCTTTTATCATTTAACACAAAATACATGGCGGAAACTACAAAGCTTAGGACTAAGCAATATCTACAAGGAAGATGTTGCCAAAAATATAAAAATATATAAATTCTGACTTCCTAATTTATTTATTTTAACAAAGGTTTTTACAAATCTAGATTAACATTGACATCTTTTATGTAATGAATATTAAGAATATGTAAATTTTGAATTTATAATATTTTTTTTGTGATCGAAGGATTTAAAAAATCTATAAACTTTGATAAATTTTTGTTTTTAATAAAAATTTAAAAATCAATGAATTTTGACTTAATAATCTTATC
>NC_061110.1:31344885-31357385 GCF_015104395.2 Macrobrachium nipponense | reverse complement strand
TCTTCTTCTTCTATCTTTCTTTCTGCTTACTGTGCACGATATCATTTGTTTTCATCATATTTCTCGGAACTGCTGTCTAGATGCCATGAGTTGCAGTTTTAACATGGATTCGCCGACTCATCGTCATCGAGCCTTTTATGAGTCGTTATCGACTTATAAATCCAGCCAACGCCTACCATCCCTGAAGAAGAGATTACATCGACTGGATCTTTTTCAAGTGAAGAAAACTATCAGGAGATATCTGATAAAGACCAAACTTCCATTGACGCCTATTCAAGTAATGAGAACACAGAAATACCGAGCCCTGCCCCTTCTGTGTTGTAGGATGAATCCAATGCTGAAGGATGGACCACTTTTCGGAAAAAGAAGAGAGGTTGCAGGAAAACACCAACTCAAGATGAAAGAGCCTCTCTTCTCAGTAAGCTTCCTGCAATCAATTCCTCTTCACCTCTTCCAAAATACAAAGCCTCCTATGCTGGCACAGCAAAATTGGAAAAACAGAATCCAAACCTGAGGATGTCTGTTAGACCAAATTTAGTTGGTGATTTGATCATCAGCCCTAAGAGCAGAGATACTGAAGAGATTCTTCGAGGGATTACAGTTTTCCAACTGTTACACCCAATGGAGAAAATCAAGAAAGCAGTCATTTGCAGGTATCCAAATACCCTGCCTCTGGAACCCATTCTACAACTGGAAAATATTCTAGATGTAACACGATGCACTGAAAAATCTGGTAGTAACCCTACAAGAAAAGTCATCGCCACCTTCCAAGGAGAATTACCCAGACAAGTCTCCCTTGGAATATGGGGATCATTCCCCACTGAAGCTTTTATTCCAGAGCCTCTCTGATGCCACAAGATTGGACAACACAACAGCCCCCCCTCTCTTTTAATTATTACACGAACACGCTGTCTTATTACAGGTAAGTTAATCATTAAAGTGCAAAATATTTTGAAATATTATTCTGAGACCTGCTCTAGAGTCAGGAAAAAATATAGCATTCTGACTTGTGTCAATCTCAAATACTGGAAAACATCTTGTAAACAAACTATCGACACAAAAGGCTGCCAGTCATTTCTGTCTATTTAAGGCTTTGGAACGATACAAAGAACTGTTAAACAGAGGCTACCATAAGAAAGTAATTTTGGCTAATTTGAAATGGGTAATCTTCAAATAAAAGAAGAAAAAAGAGAACACGCTGAGAAAAGCTGCCAAATCAATAGGCTAAGCATAGCGCTCGCTTATCCGAGATTCGTTTCCTTGTTATTATCATTGTTAGGTATAGTTTTTTTTTTTTTTTTTTTTGCTTAATGATTCGATAACTTTTACATACAGAAATCATATTCGTTTAGTCGAAACTAAGTTATATATAAAAAATGATTTTAAAGTGATTATAATATCATAAGTGAATAGCCTGAGGGTATCGGTCTAGCCTAAGCACCCAAACCTCAGTTTCATGTTATTACCAGTCTATGAGACATATGGTTTAATGAAAAAAATACATGAGCTGAGATTTGTTAAACACATAAAAAATACAACTATTTGTCATAAGTCATCCTGAAATAACCCCACAGTAACATATTTGAAAGACGAGACTTGTAGACAAAACCGGTGCCTTAGTCACCCCCCTGACTATGAACCCTTTTTGATAACAGGCAAGATCGGTTTCACTTTAAATACAGCCCATATATAATATTAATGATGTTGCAATTTCAAAACTGAAGTCTTCATTGCAGTTATACGTCACAGTAATGTGTTAAAAATGTAAGACGTTCAGAAAAAAGAGTATCAAGCCAATCACAGGGCTGGAAATTCTCAGTCTCTCTCGAGAGTTCACATAAGCAGGGTGTATGTTCCACCTCTCCTGAGGGATACTTTTGAAAGACGCATCCCTCAGGAGAAGTGGAACATAAATTCTGCCTATGTTAACTCTCTCGAGAGACTGAGAGTTTCCAGCCCTGTGACTGGCTTATAAACAGCCAATCAGGAGTGTCATAAGGGACTGTCTTAGACCTCAGATGCACGGGTGATGTGAATCTACTATAGCAACAATTATGGGTAACTAATTAAAGTATGCTGTGTCTACCTGGGAAAAGTTATACGTCTTTCTCCTTAAGGATAAGAAGCTATGCAACCTACCATCAAAAGATAATAGCTATTTAGTAATTGCTGTTTCTGGTATTTTCAAGAATGTTACAAGGCTCAGCAGCGCTGCCCTGGTGGAAGAGCACCGAACTACATAGTCTTAGTATACAGGTATTAACACCACCAGATATTATGAACCTTCTATTAATGGTGCTGGCATATCTACCTAAAACCTACTATGGTGAATGTGTGGACAACAAGAATGAAATACACTATGAAGTACTTTTTTTTTCTTACTAAATTATCAGATGCTATCATTATACCTCATTGGTTGTTGACCTCACGTCCTTTTTGACAACCTCAGTTACAACTTTGCAAGTCGACTGACCACTTGGTTACTATTCTCCTTCAACATCGACAGAAACACAATAGGTGTTTAAGAAATGAACGATTTTCTCCTGTGGCTATATCCGATTCACTCAAGGCAGATTTTCGGGTGAGTCCTAGGCCTACGAGAGACGTTTGTTTGGCGGCCTCTGACTGGCTGGTACTACCGGGAGGTAGGTGGCTCACTTAGTGTATCATATTTTCGTCTGCAGCTTACAATACTAGCAATATGTTTCTTCGTTTATCTCACATTTTGCACAACATAGGAGGGTAAATTTGACATATATACTAGCTGACCAATCCGGCGCTGTCAAGAAAATCTCTGATTACAACCAATAAACTCTCATTCTCATTGAGGATGGACTAGGGCTTAAAGGATTTCAGGAGTGTCACTTTCATCTCAACAATCTCAAAAATTATGGTTTAGGCAATGATATCTGTTGTTTCTGGTTATTTTTAACCGTGCAATGTTTATTCCCAGGTGGTAAGTAATATGTATATTGAGTTTGGTTGAAACTGCTCAATGTATTTCAAAATGTATGTGGAACACACACACACACACAACACACACACACACACACACACACACACACATATATATATTATATATATAATATATATATATATATATATATATATATAATAATATATATATATAGGATTCGGTATTAATTGTACAACTAATCATGATTTCCTGAAGTCAATAAGATAAACACAAAGGAATTGCAACGAGTAGAAACGAAGACTGAAGCGTTTACTTCTTTATACTTATTTCAAGATAAAGGTATGTGATGAGAAAATTAAGAATATGTTTTATTATGTTTCGGATCTGCTTCTGAGAAGACGTACAACTGACTAACACTCGCTTACCTGGCACAGTGGACACGACCTTCGAGTCAGCTCTGATGAGGCTTTTGCTTACGTCACTCACCATTCTCTCTCTCTCTCTCTCTCTCTCTCTCTTCCTTTCTCCCCTTTTCAATCTCATATGTCGAATGATTTCTGTTTCTCTATCAAAATAAAATAGACAATTAAAACTTCTTGAGAAAAATATTAAGAAATTACGAATATTTTTCAAATGTGGCTAAATCTAACAAAAATTCTTTATATGGGAAAAACAATCTAGTGAACATGGCCAGTGATCGTAGCGTTACCTTCCTTAAACGTTGGATGGAGGTTTAGTTTAGCCAAAATTTCATTTTTGTGTGCTAAGCTCTAGAGGAGCACAAGCACTATAATTGTTCATAATACATAATACAGTCTAATGGTCAGTATTTACCTACATACATGCGCACACAGACACACAAATATATATATATATATATATATATATATATATATTATATATATATATATATATATATATATATATATATATATATATATATATATGGCTGCAACCCGCAAATGGACACACCGAGCAAAGTTCCATTAATTAATTTTTTCCCGATGCAAATATCATCTTTCGCCATACATTCAGATTACCTAACAATTTTCCGTGAGGTAATGAAACACTGGTCTACTCCGACGATCCACAAGCATCATTGTTACCTTCACGCTCCGGATTAATTAAGTCGAATCATTTGGAGGAGCATCACGCCCTTTGAAGCGCTAGAACTTCTCGTTCGCAGAGAAACGGCCTCTGTTTTCCTCTGAAACGAGAGCCGTTTAGCTCGGTGTGATATCATCTTCCCAAGCAGTAAACATTCATTAGGGATTAAGGGGGCCTCTCCCGTATTATGAAATCGCAACTGCTTTTTCTCGGAAAATGAGTCTGTGATTTTCTGTGCATCAAAGGAATTCTCGTCATATTCATACACACACGCACACACACACACACACACACACATATATATAGCGTGTGAGTGTGCGTGTGTTTTATCAATGCTAATAACCGTGAGGCGGCTGAGAATACTTATTTATGATCATTTGCTTAATTGATATTGAAAATATCCAACTCGGGAAAAAATATCCTACTTGAACATCGAACGAATTTTTATTGATGTTCTTCACGGAGACATCACTTTAAAGGATGCTATTTTTTTTTTTTTTTTTTAATCTAAGAGTGGTTCTCAAGCTTTTCCACTCCATTTCCCCCTTCATGAATTCTCAACGTTCGTGTGGCTCCCCTTCATTTTTCTCCCAAATCCCACCCCGACAAAAAAGGTAAAAAATGAATAAATAGATAAAATGTTAAGGAAGAGAACACCTTAGCTTTATTACGATGTTTATAGTCATAATTATCTTATATTTGATAGATTTCTGTGATAAGCTTAACTTACCACACTAGACTACAAAAGACTAGCGGACAATAGCAAATTTGAATTTGGTTGGGAAAAGGTTCAGTTAACCTCTGCATCTTTTATCACACATCAGTGGTTAAAATGTTCTTTGCCAGGACATTGATGCAAGTTTTTATTTTTATTCCGATTCCTAACATTATTTAGAAATGTATCATTTGCAACATCCCACTATGGCCCCAGGTTGAGAACCACTGATCTAAATCGATGAGAAAAAAGTAAGAAAAAAATATTCTTCATCATAGATAAAGGAAGACCATACGGACTGTATAGAAACTCCGGGGGTTCTCGTTTAGAAAATTTCCTGGAAAATAGATTTTGGTCAATTATGCTGTGAGCAAAGAAAATAAACCTCTTTTTAAACTATCTCATGAATGAAGGCTGGTTCATTGGTAGAACGCTGAGCTGGTATTCTCGAGGTTTAGGCTTGTGACTTCTTCCAGCCCACAGGTGTACTTGGGCACTGGCACTTAATCCGGAGCAAGGTGCCAGTCGCCTTACTTCCGCTGCCGAACTGCGCCCATTTCAAAGGCTGAAGCGAAGGTGAAATGCATTACTACCCTAGAACTATTCTCCCTGCATTTTAATGCATATCTATATATTTGTTAACTTATGAATTAATTCTTTTTAAAAACTGGTGCCTCTTCTTTTTGTATTTCCCTTTACTCGTCTTACTTCTTCCTAATGAACACCATATTCTTTGGAAGCTTGAATTTCATCTCGATGGCCCCTCTGGGCTTATTCCATATGAATAGGTTTCATCTTCTGAATAATAATAATAATAATAATAATAATAATAATAATAATAATAATAATCATAATTAATAAAATAATAATAAATAATAATAATAATAAAATTGAATAATAATAATAATAATAATAATAATAATAATATAATAATAATAACAATACAAGCAAGTCCCCACCCTTCTTCGCTGAACTGGCTTTGACATTTACAAGAATCAATTTGATGTGAACAAAAAAATTAAAGTTGGTTGACAACTGAGAACAGCTGCATCAAATAAATTGGCAAAATACTTGCAGGAAAGAATTACCTACTTCATATGATCCTTTGAACATTTTCCTTGCTCGTTTTCATACGAGAAAATTCTTATTACCATCTGGGAGGAAAAGAGAGAGAAAGTTTATCTCACAGGTAATCTAAAACTGACGCACGGTATACATTAAACGGGTCCGCTTGTAGAGCAGAAACATTGAATGCTATTGGTATTGTTAAACTTTAACGTTTCAACTGAGGCAGGGGATCGTATCCAGAATGAGAGAAACGGGAGTTGTCATAAAGGTTGTAAATGTCTTCATAGAAACGACGATGTATTCCGTAACGTAGTCACTTCGGAAAATTACAATTAAATATATTCAGTACCAACTTTCACTGAATACATCACATGAGATCAAAGAATATTATTGCCACTTTCAATGTTATCAAAATAGGCACCCACGCCTACAAAGTTAACAACTTGCGTCGTGGGGAAAGATGAGGTAATTAGATCGGTCTCAATACAGTAATATGATCATAACATTGGGATTATACCATTGACTTTGCGGATAGACTTAACATTTGCCAGTTCATTTTATGTCTGAATCAGGGTGAAATTAGTATTTGGTTATCTTTCTTCGAATACGTGCCTAATAATTAATTCATTCATTCACTGGTACGTTAATTGGAACTGACGAAAAACCCTAATAACTTCCACTGAGCGAGCGTAATAATTAGTTTGTCAGGATACACTGAAATCACATCTATGTTTCCTGCTAATCTCCCCATCCTCATACTATACTTGTAATTCATGGATCTTCTATTATCTCTCTCTCTCTCTCTCTCTCTCTCTCTCTCTCTCTCTCTCTCTCTCTCTCTCTCTCTCTCTCTCTCTAAAATAGAAATCGTCTCACCAGACTGCCCCAATATGAACGGTGTAGTCAATTTGAATGAAAGATCTATATTCTTAATTACCTCTACAGTACTAAGGGATCACAAAGTTAAAAACAAAGAATTTAAGAATATGCATTAAAAGAAGAAGACTAGTGAAGGAAAATTCCCTTTATGAATTTTCATTCCCGGTTTGGTCTGGTGTAACTGGAATGAATGATGATACCATTATGGGAGAATTTCACCAGGGATGAGCCGTAGGTATATTATTGCTTTAATCAACTTTCTTTCTGTCAAGCAGAAATGACTTCCATGGATTCATTAACTTAATCCACATGATTCTTTGATACCTCGCTGACGATCAGTCATGACTGCGCAGATATAAGAATGAGGACTCGTTAACACTTTCCCCCTTTTGCTGAAGAATAAAAATGTGACTTATTTAGGTATCGTTTTTTCTCTAGAAGACGAATCCCATGAAAAATCATAAACGAAAATGATGGTTAAAGGGCTGCTCTTGAAACGCTCCATATTAACAAGTGGTAACCTCCATCTCCGAAGGATTAGGAAAACATTTCTTCGATGGCAACAGACCAATCATCTGAGGCCCTGATATTGACCAGAGCATCTCTCAACAGAGCGTTGGATCTATAAATATGGAAACGTGTTCTGCCATCATCACTGTACTGAAAGATTGTATTCAGGTTGTATATTAGAATAACTATTATGATAATAAAATGAAAAATACAGTTTACTTAATCCATGGACGTTAGACAGTAGTGAATAAAAACAGAAATAATGATCCATGTAATGTAAAGTTTGCTAATAAAAAACAATGAAGGGGGACTGCGATTTTTGTGCGAAAATATACATTTATGCAAAAGAAAATAACACAATATCAGGCAATATTATGTTGTTGAACTTGTTAGCAAGTAAATTTTGCACACTGGTACGGAACACCGAGGAGATCTGTTATTGTTTGTTTGCTGGGATGCCATTATTTTCCACGGAAATATTAGGCCATTACCCAGTACCATGTTTCTCTTGGCATTTGGCTCTATTCATTTTAAATCCTGTATTATTATTATTATTATTATTATTATTATTATTATTATTATTATTATTATTATTATTATTATTATTATTATTATTATTATTATTATTATTATTATTATTATTATTATTATTATTCCTTATTATTATTATATTATTATTATTATTATTATTATTATTATTATTATTATTTGAAAAGTAAATCCACAATAGTAAGTCTGTTTGATTTTGTTATTTAAAATATAATCAAACAGACATACTATTGTGGATATACTTTTTTCATTTTATTGACTTATGTGAGTATGAGTTTTCTTTGGATTATTATTATTATTATTATTATTATTATTATTATTATTATTATTATTATTATTATTATTATTATTATTATTATTATTATTCAGATGAGGAAACCTATTCATATGGTACTAGCCACAGGGCCACTGACTTGAAATTCAAGCCCCTAAATAATATGGTGTTCATTACAAAGAAGTAAGACGAGGTAAAGGGAAATACAGAAAGAAGAGACCCCACTTATTAAAAGAGAAAGAAAATAAGTTAATACATTATCAAATAGATAGAGATGTATCAAAATGCAAGGAGAATAGTACAGGGTGTCCATAAAGTCCCAGTACCATTCTGAGCATTAAATACTTGTTTATAGTACTGGGACTTTACGGACACCCTGTATTATGGTTGCAAAGCATTGCACTTTCGCCTGAACTTCTGAAGTTCTAGTTTCACGATTTCCTCTGAGAGGCCGTTCCACAGTCCAACGGTATGAGGCATAAAGGACCTCTGGAAATGAGAAGTTCGACAGCGAGGCACACTTAATGCATATTGGTGCTGCTGTTCAGCAAATCTGCAGCAGTCTGTTCTCCAGTACCTTGTTTTTATTTGAGCCAGTTTTGAAAGCCGGTAATGAGGTTGGCTAAAACTCGTTCCCAGATTTCTAATGGTTACCTCTGGTACGCATCGTTCCTTATCTGAGAAAACACCATCACACACAGTCTGACTTTAGAACTAAGGAAACAATATTTAAGATCTGAGTAGTCCATCTTTCATAGGCAAACGCAGCGGTAATGTTCTCACACTTTGAACAAGAGATATTTTAGCTTTGAGAAGCTATGAATAACGATTATTCTGAACATTGGAACACATAAATACAATTTGTAAATGCTTGTAATGTTTTGCTTTCATTTACATGTTTTGGTTTTGCTTCTTACTTCATATGTTTCTGTTAACTATAACTTATTGGGAGCATTTATCCCCAATCTAGCTTCTTCAAGCTACGTGTAAAAGCTCTTGGATAGATCTCTTTGGAATCAATTTGCCAGAGAAAGAAAATTGTTGCTGAACTTTTGTGAGCAATTGTACATTTCATCAAAAATAAGTTATTCGCAGGTTATAAGGGGCAAATTATTAAGGAAAATCCTGCAAAACGTTCTATGGGCATGAAATTTTACCAATGAAAAATCGCAATAATTTTTATATGCCTATCAGAGCACTGAATTCTCAAGAGTAAGCAAATACGTAATCCTGAATAGCTTTATTATAATATTGACTCCATAGGTAGACTGTTATTAAACTCTCTCTCTCTCTCTCTCTCTCTCTCTCTCTCTCTCTCTCTCTCTCTCTCTGTGTATGTGTGTGTGTGTGTGTGTGTATGTGTGCCTGTGTGGTCAAAACTATTAGCAATAAAACACAGATAGTAAGCAAAAATACGAGAAACGCCGCGCTATTAGGTGGTGCCATATCAAGAAAATATGGAAGGAAGCCGAAACAAAATACTTTTTTTGTAGCGTTGTAAATTTAACTTTTTATTTGACGGTGAAACATTGAGTTTAGATTGGATGAATTCCTCTAAATCCCTTTGAAGTCCTTTCAATGTCTATTTTGTAATCCGTTTTGATGTAAGTGTCTCCTCTAAATTGAGAAAGTTGTATCGAAAACAAAGTTCTGCGTATTCCTTCAATGACGTTTTTTGGAAAGTTAAATTAAAATGAAAGTTTTTATTAATATAGAATGAAAATGACAGCAATATCCCCTGAAAGCCGATATGTCTTAATACAATCATCAGCATCCAGCAGTCAATAGTAGAGTGAATATCATTACGAGTACGAATATCAGAGTTATTGGAAACATTACCTTAAATTTTCGCAATAGCCCTTTTGCGCTTAAATGTTGTCAGTAGAGCAATAAAATCTACGTAAAAGGAGCATAATTTGTTGCTGCTGAAAGAACTGTATATTTTATACCTAATTATACCAGAGAAGCCTATTATGTAAAAATGAAAAAAAAAAAAAAAAAAAAAAAAATACTCGCATTTAAATCACGCTATGTGCTTTAGACATACCTTCGGAACAGAAGCAACTGCTACACACACTAAACACACGAAGTGATGATCATAGGTAAGAAATGGAGTAATGCTTGATTTTATTAGAAATTTTGTATAGACGGGACAAGCATTACATTATAATTTGACTGAAGAGGCAGTATATTTTAGTGGTAGTTTTAAGTAGTAAGGAATTGCTGAGTAAGAATGAATTAAAAAAAAATACTCATAGTAGCATGAATCTGAAAATGGAGATAGAAATCCACAGTTATGGATATGTACATATATTTAAATATATATCTGTATGGATAGCTTTCTTTACAAAAGATATATCTGTATGGATAGCTTTCTTTACAAAAGATATATCTGTATGGATAGCTTTCTGGAATCTGTATAAATATATCTAAATATATGTACGTATACATAATCGTGGATTTTTTCTCCAAGGCAATGAATGTTATTTGCCGAGAGCGTTGCCTGGGGGAAAACTCTGAAGAACTCAAAGAAGCTTCCCTGCTCCACCTTGTCCCTTTTATCCAGAAATTACTGTACTGACCTGCCAGGGGTAACTCTGAATGGCAACCAATAAATTCTCTCTCTCTCTCTCTCTCTCCAACCTTCTCTGTTTCTTTCCTTCTTTCTTCTCCCTAACACCCCCTCTACTCTCCCTCTCTCACTTCCTCTCCCTCTCACTATCTCTCTGTCACGAATGCCTGACAAAACCCCCACCGACAACCCCCCCCCCCCACCCCCCCCCCCCCCCCCCCACCCACCCAGACAAAACTCCCACACGACAAAACCCCCACTATCAAAATTACCTATCGTTATTCGATAGTTATATTTAGTGGTTACAAGGAAACCATGTTGTTTTATAGTAACTGCTAACTAGCAAACTATCCATAAATATTTGTATTGATAATTCTCTTTTGGTAGTTATTTACAATGATTACAAGAAACTTTAGGTTGAGAGTAAATTAACTTTTCTTTATTTGTTTGCCCATCATGGAAGTCATCTGTAATAATAAAGGCGGTGAGAAACTGTACTATAAAGGTTATATGTATACTGAAAAATCCACCAGTGCTACTACGAAGAGATGGGAATGTTCTAGAAGATCAGCGTTTGGATGTAATGGAAAAATAACAACAAATTTAGAAATATCGGACGTCATTTCAAGTATCGAATATAATCATGAGCGAGATGAAGGATCAGTGGAAGTAGCAAAAATGCGAAACTCTATCAACAGGTCAAATCAACTAGAGGAAATACTGGTCTCATTGTAGCGGATTCGTTGGAGAGCATGACTCAAGAAGGAAGACTTCCCATGGGAAATATAAACACAGTTAAAAGATATTATGTTCAAAGAAAACGCCAAAAAGGACACCCTAAGGATCAAGAACCTTTGAGGGACTTGAAAATTTCAGGAGATGGACTATGACTCGAGGAGAAAATTCTGGTATATGGATGGAACCTTTACATCAGCACCTCCCTTATTTGAACTTATATTTATTATTAAAGCCCCACTCGGTGTTTCAGCAACAGCTGTGTGTATGGTTTTCTTCTCGGCAAATCACAGGAAATCTATGAAGAATTTCTCACAACACTTTCAGATAAGGGAGAGGAACTAGAATTAAATATGAATCCAGATACTACGATGACAGACTTTGAAAAATCACTTTTGAATGCTATTGAAAATGTTCTGGGACTTCAGATCCATACAAAAACGTGCTTTTATCATTTAACACAAAATACATGGCGGAAACTGCAAAGCTTAGGACTAAGCAATATCTACAAGGAAGATGTTGCCAAAAATATAAAAATATATAAATTCTGACTTCCTAATTTATTTATTTTAACAAAGGTTTTTACAAATCTAGATTAACACTGACATCTTTTATGTAATGAATATTAAGAATATGTAAATTTTGAAATTATACTATTTTTTTTTTTTTGTGATCGAAGGATTTAAAAAATCTATAAACTTTGATAAATTTCTGTTTTTAATAAAAATTTAAAATCTATGAATTTTTACTTAATAATCTTATCTTTCCATAAAGGATTTTAAAACTGCTAACTTTTGTTTTTAATAAAAGATTTAAGATTCAAAAAGTTTTCTTTGATAAAATTCCTAAAATTATGTAAAACTAGACATTTCAATAAGTTTTTTTCTGAAAGATATGAGGGTGCTCTTGTAAGTGGGGGTTTTGTCATGTGGGGGTTTTGTCGTGTGGGGGTTTTGTCGTTGGGGGTTTTGTCGTGTGGGGGTTTTGTCGCCCCACCCCATGTCACACTCTGCCCAACCCCAAACCCCTTTAGTGCCATTGATGTCTTACCCCCACAGTATTCGATAGTAAGTCATATTTAGTATGTATACCGAAAATCGAAAGTCATATTATTCACTACCTAGGTATGATAGGTTCGTAACGTTATTAGGTCTACGGGCTGAACCAGCCCCGT
>NC_061110.1:31307385-31339885 GCF_015104395.2 Macrobrachium nipponense | reverse complement strand
TGTGAATAGTGTAAGTGCTGGAAGGATTTCAGCAGAGCAGGAATAGAAAACAATATATTCCAATGAATCAGTTCAAAGGGTGCTGTCTATTCTTGGATATTTTTAGTGGAGGACGCAGTTGCTATTTTGTTTGTTTTTTCATATAGTATTCTGATCAGTAAATTTTCGGAAAAGAAGGCTAGAATACCATAAATATGATATATATATAGTCTATATATATATATATATATATATATATATATATATATATATGTATATATATGTATATATATATCATATATATATATATATATATATATATATAGATACTATATATATATATATATATATATATATATATATAACAAATCCAGCAATGTCTGAAATATGTAATTACAATAATATTTGTATTCAAATTATGAACAACAATTCTACCGTGTGTATTATTCTGACTGTTGTTATCTCATAAAAGTTGTCTCAAAATGGTGATATTTTTAGTCGTTGTAACTTTTTCCCATGGGTTGAAATTTATTTAAGTTTATTATTATATATTGAAATATTCTCTTACATCTATGAATGAATTCCGTTTAATCCGGATACGTCATTTGAGTAATCATTACAGTTTAATTAAAGTTTCGCTTACATTCTTCTGAACAGCCCAGGGCGTTATTGGAGCATTTGAGCATGACATCATCGGAATTACTCTTGTAGGGACACCAACAAATCTCTCCTTCCAGCCGAAAAGCCACTTTCACCAGCAACCAAGAGAATCTCAACACTACAGTCCAGCCTTGGCAACGAGATCACCTGGAGTCCAACCAGCCTATCAGAATTCATCACACCCGTCCTACCTCCAAATGAATGCACTCTACCTGTAAAGTTAAGTATATCTTAGTTTTACCAGACCACTGAGCTGATTAACAGCTCTCCTAGGGCTGACCCGAAGGATTAGATAATTTTACGTGGCTAGGAACTAATTGGTCACCTAGCAACGGGGCCTACAGCTTATTGTAGGATCCGAACCACACTATATCGAGAAATGAATTTCTATCAGCAGAAATAAATTCCTCTGATTCTGCATTGGCCGAGCCGGGATTCCAACTTCGGATCACCGGATTGGCGCGAAAACCACTCGTCCAGCAAGGAAGTAATCTACCTGTAAGCCACGAATATCTGTTTATCTTGCATTATCAATATCATTATAAGTAGTTGGGAAGGAACCTCAGTTTCATAAGAAACTGATGAGACATGACGATTTCTAACATTTCAGCGTTGATTTCCACCACAAGAATATAACGTTTCAACATGTTACAATGTACAGTTTGTGTTCCATTGCTGAACTTTTGTTTTAACATGAAGTAAGGGAGGTTAGAGACGTTGCCCCTTAGAGAGAAAGTAGAGACGAAAATGCTCGGTACTAAAGGCATACTCTAGTTCCTCAATAATTAGCGTAACATACATACTAATATGGTAGAATCCGGAAACGACAACAAGGTCATAAAAGTAAAGTTATTCTGAAACAGATGTTTATTTTACCTGAAAAGAAATAAAGCACAAAACATATGCGAATTTTAAGAAAAATAGAAAAAAAACCATATAAAATCAATTCGCTTAATTTTGCCATTCTCCTTAACCGCATTTGCCTAAAAGAGGGGTCCGCTTACCAAAACCAAAAAAATATACATTATACATAGTACATATTCACAGACATACTTACACACACACATATACATTGCATATATATTCATATTTAGAATTAGTATATAATATATAATATAATATATTTTAATTAATAAATATAAAATATTAATATAAAATAAAGAAATTATATAATAAATTATAATATTTATTATATATACATATATATACCATTATATATATATATATATATATCTATATATATGATATATAATATATAATATAACTATACATATATTATAATTATATATATTATTTATATTCTTATATTAATAATGAAATTAATATGGTCTGTATATATGGATAATGCATACATACATACATACATACATACATATTATATATATAATATATATAAAAATATATATATAATATATATATATATATATACACATACATACACATATGATAGTAGATTGGTAGTATGAAAGCGTGTCATTTCAGCGCGTTGTGTGTAAAACAAAATTTCATTAACCTTAGACTGCACTTGACTTTCGTCCGTTTGTTTGAAATGAGGACATAAAATGGCTAAATCTATCTTTAAAATAACCCTGAACATCATTTGAAAGGACACCAAAAACTCGTTTTAAGAAGGAGTTAAGGATTCTTTTGGGTCACTAAAGAAAACTAAAGATGAAACAGGATAACGTTTACATATAAGAAAAGTGTAAATGAGACAGTGAGGGCTCCAGGTCACTGGGGGATTACCTATCTCCTGGAATGCGATCTAGACTGTCCTCTTTTTCCAGTTTCACAATCAAAGGTATTTAGTAGAAAACATCTGAAATCAAACATAGGAAATCAATATGCTATGAGGGCCGTATGGATAGAGGAAAATGAGATTGTCATCATTATTCTTTACATTTCTTTGCTTCGCACTGTAAGGAATAAACCAAATTTAATATTGAGAAACATCCATATATTACTGATCATATATTATCAGATAAATGAACGGAATCCAGAGAAATTTCCTTTTTCCTAAATTCTACGGTCCTTCAATTATTTCTTTGAAAAGATCTGACGGTCTCAAGTCAAAGGTTTTATTTTATCCATTTTACACTTGACGTTTCTCCAATTACAATAAAATAATCCTGCGGATATGACGGAAAGCATACCAGGAAGTTTACTGTATCGTCAAAGCCTGATTTAAAATGTAATGGAAAATTTCTCGACATGAAGCATGCATAGAATTCGTTATATCGTGTTAGTGGACCCCATAAAAATATCTGGAGAGACTTCATTCCTGACAGCCATGGCGCTTGGGGCAAAGGTCAAAGGATTCGTGAACTTGTTTTTTACTTTTTTTGCTGTAACTCCACATATACCTTACCAATTACTATCTTAATAGTAAAAACTGTGCCACTATTTGTAAGAGCATTCCGAAATCTACGACTTCTGTACTGACAGAGACGACGACTGATTTTGACAGTGAGCTCACATGAACTTCTTCTTAAGTATCCTTCTAAGAAACTAGAGGAAATAGTGGTAAAGTATTCCAACGTATTTCATTACCCAATACATGGGAGGTTAAAACTGCGGTTTCAACCTTCTGTGAACGACATAAAGAGCTGGGCCGTTAAACACATTTTCTTCCAGGCGTTAAATGAAAAAGTAAAAGACAATGAGAAAACTAAGGGCGCTCTCTTCCTGAATGTGATTGCTTCTAATGCAACGGCCCTTCTGGGACACACTTCGGACAGCTCGTCTTGGTCTCGTCTCTTGCTCGCAGATTACCGAAGGGAGGGAAACTACTGAGCGGAATGTCGACGCTAACGGCTCCGGCAAAAGGGTTATTTCGGTTATGAGCGTCATTGCAAGACACCGGAGCCACAATATACGATTTTCATATCTAATGAAAGAAAGCCAGTCTTGGTGATGGTGGTAGTTTATGAAATTTAGGCTGTTAAGGCGAGCACTGGGGGAATTCGGCCATTCAGCGCTTCATCTAAAGAAGACAGTAAAGGAGGGAGTTGGAGTGTTAGGAGAGGATGATATTCTATCCATATCACTATTATTACTACTATCATTATTTTATTTTCATTATCATTATTATTTTCAATGCTCTAGCGGCCTCGGTCGCAATTTCTATTACTTTTTTGATAAAATAAGAAGCGATATCCTTCATAAAAAAAGAAAAAGGCAAAAAATGGCTTTAATTATCATCATCATGTTCTGTGCCTGTTGGTAATACATGGCAGTGAACCTAAATCACTAAAATCTGTATATTGAATTTAGAAATATAATTGCATTCAATTTTTCAGCTTGGAAAGTGGTGGTGTGTGATCTTGAAACTAGGGCAGAAAAGCTATTTATGAATTCATGAAGAACAAACACAGCAAATATACTATTTTGCTGAGCATAGCTTAGAAAAAGATTGAGGTAAACAGTTCACTATATATATATATATATATATATATATATATATATATATATATATATATATATATATATATATATATGTGTGTGTGTGTGTGTGTGTGTGTGTGTGTGTGTATGCGATATATATGTATGCATATACTATACATACATATATATATATATATATATATATATATATATATATATATATATATATATATATATATATATATGCATATACTATATATATGTATATATATATATATATCTATATATATATATATATATATATAGATATATATATATATATATATATCTATATATATATATATATATATATATATATATATATATAGTATATATTATATATATTTATAATATTTATATATATATCTATATATCTATATAGTCTTTTGTTCAGTTTTTACAATGTTTAGCAGCACAGCGCATTTCGTCGACGTTTCCACAAACCGTCGAATCGGTAAAATTCTTGTTTTGAGTAAATCGCGTTTAAAGATTTCTCTCATTTCACTCATACAACCTTCACTTTCACATAATTATATCATTTTGTGATAACGGCATCACTCTTCGGCACATACACTGGATCACTGATTGAATCATACTCAGCACTAAGTATATCAGAAATATCCATTGGAGAATTGTCAATCTTATGATTCTTTTTGATGGTAGTGAGTGGTATATCAGAATCCTCAGAATCGTAGTCATTTGAGGTAGTTTTCTCGGCTAATTTTGACAAAGGTATGTCATCGTCACCATCTGGGGCACAAACGCTGGATGGCTGCAGTTGTTCAAAATCCAATATAACTCCTCTGCATCATTTATTATCTAGTGTCCACCACATTTTCATTGGGAGTCTAATTCTCAGCTTTTCTTGCTCAGGTAATTTCAAATCCTTCAGCTCCACCGTATTTTCATGACCATTTTCATCAGCGCTTAAAGTCAAATTCTCAGGATTTAATAGAAAAAAAAATTCTTTGTATAATGTTTATGTCATTAATTCTTTATGTAATTGAACAGCAGACTCCATAAAGTTTATGATAGTTAGATGCAAATTGTTACACGTAAGTTAGCATAATAATCATATGAATATAAAACGTTATCATACAGAGCAACCGAATGGTTTTAGTTAACGGAGCTGCACTTTGTGAGAAAACAAACAGCGCCTTTGACAAGCCTCACGTTTTCACAAAGTGACGAGTTGAACATTCGTCACTTTGTGACAACTGATTTAGTGTGAAATGACGATATTTGACAATACTGATATTGTACATGTCGAAAACCACTTGAGATATTAACGTGAAAGTCTGTGATATTAAAGATCAAAGTAGGTATGCTTGTTTTTGTGGTAGTAATAACTCATTTTGCTCAAAATGTGGAAACGCTGACGATTTGATGTGTCTGCTCTTCATAAATAAGCTTTCTGTCATAGTTTTCTGATCAAACACCACCACTATCCAAGCTGAATAATTGAATACAATTATATTACTAAATTCAATATACAGAATTTAGTCATTTAGTTTCCCTGCCATGTGTTAACAACAGGCATATAATCTGATAATGATAATTGAAGCCATTTTGGCCGCCCCCTTTTTTTGCCATTTAATGAAGGGTATCGTTATACAGTATAAATAAAGTTAAAAGAAATCACGACTGCTGCCGCTAGAGCGATGATGATAATAATAGTAATGGAAATAAAACAGTGATAGCAGCAACAGTAGCAATACTTAGAATATCAGACAGGAACAAATGATAAACTTCCACTTAAAAAATACAAAAACACTTACACATACACACACACATATACACACACCCACACACACACATACATTCACAAACGCCAGCAGTTTATTCCACCAGTCCCGTGTTTGGCCCTGCAGCAATAACAATGTTCTTTCAAGGATAATTGCAAAAGGTTAGTCACTAGATTATCCTGTACATAATCATTGCGTTCTACATTAGATTATAGAGAATAAGCGTAGAAATTTAAGTAAATTAATTTCTTTTTGGATAATGATTAATTTTCCCAAATGCCTTAATTAGATAGATAGAGAGCAAACACATATATTAGATGTTATTGATTGAGTAAATGTTGTCATACTTTGCGAGTATCAGCAACGAAAACAAGGAAGAGCATTTCGTCATAACTGAAGGTAAATTTTTAACGACAGTTCATGGAAGTGAGCGCGGAACGTTATGGCAATTCAGTAGAAATGGTATACTCTAATAGATTGGGAGTTGCCATTGGCAACCTGTTGGTATCAAACAGAGTTGGATATTCATTTCTTGGTTGACTTTGATAATTATCCTCCATCTAGAAAAAATGGTAGGTTGTGTGCTAACACTACATAAAGCCAGAGAGAATCGATACCTCCAGCAGCGCAATAAGGCAGAATAGGCCTTTCTCAGTTGACGCGAGAGCCGGGAAACAGGAAACGTGTTGACTAAGTCAGCTGTCGAGTAGCGACAGGGATGGTTATTATGGGTGTAGCAGCCGAGATGCCATAGGTGGACTATGGTTCATACTTATTTTGAGTAAGACAAAAATATTTGAAGTGAATTCCGTTACCTTCGTTGAACATGGATCATCCGGTAATCATTATACTAAAATGCCTACGGCTTTTTGGTGGATTCCCGTACAAAATCACATTGCATCGGGGCCAAGAAAAGTGGACAAGAACAAGAAAGCCAGTCGAAGTAACTCTCAGAGAAGAGCCAGAGAAGAGATTTTCACCAGAAGTGGCTTCTTCTCAGCCTGGTCCTATGTAGTGTTACTTGCGTGTTCGGCAGCCGGGTGTGTTTCCTTGTATTACATCCGCTACGAAGAGAGAAATGTGCAGAGTTTGCTAGAGAACTTGATCCTCTTTGTCATCCCAGCTTCAGGGATCATCTCGCACCTCCTTTTTCTTGTGAACAAGAAGCATTTGGCTGAAGCAGTGAGCTTGCTTTTACGTCATATCCCAAATAAAACGAGGTTATTTCGTAGAGAGTTTTTGCCGTTATTTGTTACATTGCTCGTTGAAATTCTAGCTTCTTTCGCGATTTTATTCTCGTATTTGCAACAAGTGCCTTTTAGTGATGCCTCTTACGCGAGAGTCATGTTCAGCGAGAGTTTCCTGCTTCTGATTTTCCCCATGAGTAGTTTGCTCTCCACTTACGGCCTGATTCACTCTATCTCGAAAGCGTTGGCTTTGAAACTTGATGCGCAAATGACTGCACTTTACAGGCAATGGTTACTCGTGGTTCAGGAGACAGAGAGAGTAGAGGTTACCAACACCGATGATCAAATATTTAGAACCTCAAGCAATTCTGTGGCCAGGAACCAGAAAAGCAACTGCTTCAAAAACATGCATGACACCACACGGGCCAAAACCAGTTTACAGGGTTCACATGAGAATTCCGAAGACGTTCCAAATGTCAGCCAGATCTGCCACCTCCTGGCCAACACAGACATGATAATTGAAAAGCTGATGATGTTTTGCAGTGGTCCTGTTCTTTTCACACTCTTCAATTACACCTTGACAGCCATTGCGTATCTTTACGTCACGTTGATTATGGGCGAAACCAGACAGTTCCTTCTGCTTGCTCTCCAGGTCTTGTTCAAAGTTATTATGATTCTTTGTTCGCCAGATGCTCTCATCAAACAGGTAAGGAAAGGATATTCATAAGTACCTCCACTTAGGAGGTCGTGTTTTTTGGTTTGGATGACATGTTTGTTTGTACATCTGTTCGTTAGCAGGTTTAGACGAAAGGTTGAAAGGGTCTTTTGCAAATTTGACGAAGATGTAAGCCTCGAGGTAGGTAGGAGCATAATTTTTGGGGAGAAGGAGCCTCTTGAGGGGAAAGTTACTCAGCGTTGTTTAGATATTGTCAGGGTTAAAATCTTAAAATTATGCACTATTAATGTTCAGTGTTGCAGTTTTTATTTCTGCAATGAAAGTCTGTCGGGAAATTATCTTTCTTTCTCTTAATATATATGATTTCACTCGCATCCAACAACTTTTCCATTTTTTGATCAATCAATAAAGAATTGTGGTCAGAAGGGTTTGTCTTGGGAGGAGGCTTCCACTCTCCCAGTGCGTCTCCCACTTCTTCCAAACATTTCGATACTTTCGTACAATTGATATTCGAAATAATTTCCCCACCTTTTCTATCTTTCCCTTTAAATGCTAAATGTGATAGTTCAGAACCAACGTGTGTGTGTGTGTGCGTGTGTGTGTGTGAGAGAGAGAGAGAGAGAGAGAGAGAGAGAGAGAGAGAGAGAGACGCAGAAAGCAAAACTGCTATCTTTGTCTACAACACATGACCCGTTCGAATTATATCACAATGAAAAAAATTTAAAAAGCACAGTGAACTCATGCCATTCTATTAATAGAGCGCATAAAAATCCAAGTCATCTAGTTCGCAGTGTACCTTAATTTAAGGCTTAAGTTTTTAAGGCCTCACACTAGGAGTCATTGTTTTGCAAATAATGTTTGCATACACTTTTTGCTGGGCATATTTGTTCCCCAGCCAGAGTGGAAAACATTTAGTGTTTCGGTGTGTATATGTACATATATCACATGTATAATGTATGTATTTGTTTTTATATATATATATATATGCACATGCTTATATATATATATATATATATATATATTCTATATATATATATATATATATATATATATGATATATACTACATATGTACCCATGTAGATGTATGTATAAAATATGTATAGTATGTATGCTAATGTATGGTAGTATGATGTATGTATGTATTTGTGTTTTCCAATTACGCCAGAAGTAAGTCTGTATGACACGCTCCTTTTTCTAAAGACTTCCTTATCCACCCACCTCTTTTTTTCTCTCTCTTATTCTCCTCGGGCGCATTGAAATAGCCAAGTAGATTACAGAGGCTACTGCACCGACAAGTATCCTGACGACAACTGAGGAAACCTTGTTTGCAAACAGTTTGGAAACTGTTTGGAAACTGTTTGAAAACTGTTTGTTAACTGTTTGGAAGGTATCTGCAAACTGTTTGGAAAACTTTGCAAACTGTTTTTGGAAACTTTGCAAACTGTTTGGAACTGTTTGCGAACGTTTGGGAAACTGTTTGCAGACTGTTAGCGAGCAGTTTTTGCAGACTGTTTACAGATATTGTTTGCAAATATTGTTTGCAAGCAATGTTTTCCTAGTGTGGACAGAGCCTTTTCAGTATTCGCAAAGCAGCGAGGAACTTTTCTCACAAACTGTGCATCCTCATCAGTTGGCACCATGATTCAACCGCACACGTCCAGATGTTAGAAATAAAGGTTTTATTTTGAATGCAAACTATCAGAAAAACTCCATGAAGTAACACTAATGAACTTCAGTCTTTTTCATATCTTCGTCATTTTCAAAGAAAATCGTGACATAGGAGACTTAATCGGTCCCAGTTAGCGTATGAACATCCTGAAATTCGGTTGGAGGTAAGAATGATATCATGATATAAATGAAAAGAAATGTATGCTAGTTTTTTTCTGTTATGAATTATTCACGTTATATAGTGGACATACAAAAATTGCAGTTTATATACATATATATATATATAATAGATATATATATGTAGATATAACATATATATATATAAATATATATATGATATAGATATATATTTATATGATATATATATATATAGATATATAGAGCTATATATAGTATAGTAGATATGTTATGTGTGTGTGTATATCTGATGTATATATTATCTATATAGATAGAGTATTATATATATATAATATAGTATATATATAGTATACAGATATAGATATATTAGATATATATATTATCTGTTAATAATATATATATATGATTATATATATATCTATATATATATAATCCTAATATTATATTAGATATATCTAGATACATATATTATATATAGAGTCATAGATATATAGTAGTATATATTATATAGTATCTAAGATAGATAGATATATATGTATATATATATATAATATATTATATATATATATATCTATATATAGATAATATATATAGATATATAGATATATATATATATATAGATATATCATAGATATAGAGATAGATGATATATCTATATATAGATAGATGATATAGATAGAAGAGAGAATAGCTATATCTATAGCTATCGATCTATTCTAAGAGAGAGATATATATAGATAGATATATAGAATATAGATAATAGATCGATATATATTTATAGATTAGTATATAGATATGATATATGATGATAGATCTAGATAGATATATAATGAATATATAGCTATATAGAGATATAGAGAGAGGTATAATTATTATAGATATATATATATCTATATATGTAGTATATATATAAAGTGATCTAGAGATAGTAATAATTATAATAGATAGAGATATAATATATATATCTATCTATCTATGTATCATATATATTATAGATATATATATTATATTATATATATATATATATATCGATTGAATATATATAGTAGATATATATATATATAGTATATATATATATATATATATATATATATATATTATATATATATATATAGATATATAGATATATGAACCCTTTATCAGTAGGCTTAGAAATAAAGTCGAATGCGAACGGAGACTATAACCATATATATAATTAATAGATAGTATATATATTATATTGGAGATATATTATAGAGAATAGTATATATATATATATGATAGATATATTATTATATATATAGATTATGTATATAATAATATACTATGATATAGATTATATTATTATATATGATATTATATATATAGAGTATATATATAGCATATATATTATATATATTATAATATACTACATATATATAATATATATATATATATATAATTTAAATATATATATAACAAGTATATATAATAATATATATATAATATATATATATATATATATATATATATATATATATATATATATTTACTATTATATTATAAATATATATATAATATAATATAATATTATATATATATATAATATATATGTATGCATAGATGTATGCATAATATGTATGTATATGTATATATACATTATATAGATATATATATAGATTATTATATATATAATATATAAACATATAATATATATATATATATATATATATAAAATTAATATTATATCCATACATAATATACATTTATACATACATATATGGACAATTAACATATATATATATATGATATATATATATATATATATTAGATATATATATATATATATAGATATAACTAGATATATATATATATATATAATAGATATGTATGCATATTATGTATGGTAATATGTATAGATTATTACATATATAGACATATATATAATATATCTAGATTATATATATTATAGATATATAATATATATATAAATATGATATATATAGAATATATATTAGTCTCTCTGCGTGTGGGTTCGCTCACCAATGTGAGTTTGTGAATTACATCATAAATTTTTTTCTACATTTCATTTCATCAAAGATAGAATTATGTACTGTCAGCACAACGCACACACGTACACATCATAACTGGCAGGTGCGCACTGTACCCCAGTTACCTGATGTTAATCAACTTCTTCCCTCCTTCAGGTGGAGATGCTCCTCAGGCACCTACAGAGCGACTTGGATATTTTTCCCCTTACGACCTGTTTTGGCTTTGGGAAGAGGAGTCTTTTATTTCCTGTGTGTTCAAGGTGTCTGCTTCTTTATTATCTATTTATTTATTTATTCGTAAATTCGTAAGGCGCTTTTAATGTATTATGTTCTTGTAGTTAAGATGAATTTTTTGTTTTTTAATGATACATCACCTGTTAGCTTTGGTGTTTTTTACACGTAGTATTTGTATAATAGTGCAATATGTCATGAACGTTTCCAAGTGTTTTTATTTATAAGTACGTTCCTGAATCCTCTCTTTCACAGATAGCAAGCACAGTGACGACTTATTCATCATTGCTATACAGTTTAAGATTTCGGAAGGACCAGCGAAGCCAAACAACGAGACGAGCTGTTATTAAAGGGTGTAAATTTACTTTTGGATTGCATTCAACCTTTTATCTCCATGACTTACTTTGTAATTCATATCTCTTTAGTATTTCAAATTGAATGCCAGATGAAAGCATTTATGAGAATTTTTTGTTTATTTTTTTTTTTTTTTGCTTTTACTGCTTGCCAAAATTAATCCCCGGTCAACAATAGCCCTGGAATGCAAGTCATCCCTCTCATCTTCTCCGTTATGCTAATAAATTACGAGCCAGCAGCTTTTTCAAGCAAACAAACTGCGAACAACTGACGGTCTTTGTTGCCAGCATCCTTAATTGTTTTCGCATTTCTCAATCTATAGAAGCCCTTCAGTCTATTGCTTTTCTGACAGCGTTTCATTCGGTTGAACGTCTCTCCCAACGATACAATTTGGAGTATTACTCCGAGGCTTCATGTCATTTTCATTTTGCTGCGTAGAATAATTAGGAAATGACGCTACCCAATACCTTTCGTCATCTAGCAGTAGAGTGCATCTTGATGCCATTAATTTTGTCATATATGTAATATAAATTGAGCACTTGGATTAATTGTATTACCAATAGAATTAATAGATGTAATCCTATTAAGCAAGACCTATCAATTCGGCTTCTCTCCTCCGTCTCTCTCTCTCTCTCTCTTTTCTCTCTCTCTCTCTCTCTCTCTCTCTCTCTCTCTCTCTCTCTCAGGACATCTTACTTAAATGTTATATTTTTATCAAAGCCGGAGGAATGTTTTACTACACTTATCTCCGGGCTAAATGTATAAATATGTTCAAAAGAAAAGAAAAGAAAAAAAAATAGTTCTCAGTAGGATTTTTTAATTCAGATGTAATCAGTTGTTTTGTCACAATTATGTACCGTCTCATGAGGATTTAAAAAAAAAGCCAGTTAACTTGCTTTGTTTGTTTTTCCCTCCTATCAACCTATCCATCTGAGAAAAAAAAAAGAAACATGAGAAGAATGGAAAGATTCCCTTTCGTAATTAGGTTGCTCTTAATAGAACAGCGAGGGGGGGGTTCTGAGAACTAACTTATCGTGCCACAATTGTAAGGGTTTTGCGCTTCTTTGTGATTCTAATTATCTGCGCTAAGGTTTTCAGGTTATCTTCACAGACTTCTCAGTCCACAATGATTTTTCTAGGCGAGATGAACTTTACGAAAACTGATTAAACTTTACTTAAGAAAAAGGTCTGCTTAATAGGGTTGGCGCTTGGCGAAACTCATTATATATACTTTTTTCTTCGGATTTTTACTGACATGCAATACTTTCTCGGCTAATGTTATTACGTCTACAGCATATTTACAAAATGGCTTTGGATGATACCTGTATAATCAGATGAAAATAATGATAATGACTAAAAAAGCAATAGTGATTTATCCCATTGGTAGGCAGATTGTATAACAAATTCTTAATGCTTAATAAAGGATAAACTACTGGTTTTTATGACCTCTCGCGCCTCATCGCAAGCACAGATATTTATTTACAGATGGAAGGCATAAAACAGGCTATGCCTTTCCACTGCTTTAGCTCACAACCTTCGTAAACCACCGTTGCTGGATATGTTTTTTTTTTTTTTTCTCGTCAACTGACTGTTACGTCTTCAACGTTGTTTTTGGATGATACTCGAATCACATGCTTTCAGTGCTAACCAGAAGTCATATCAATGAAAATCTATAAGCATCGTATCTTCGGAGCTTACAATCCTTTATTTACAAAATTATGACTATTTTCAGAACTAACCTGAGGTCAAAGAGATATACCTTCATAAACTTGCATTCTTGGAGCCAACCCCAGGAGAGGATGCGATTCGGTAATCCTCATCTCTGCTTATCTGCGTGACTACTACTGTTTGATCATCAACAAAAGAATGACAGAAAACGAAAGTTTACCGTCATACACGCTCGAATACTGTCGAACAGAATGAAGGATGGTTTCATATTTGTGCACATAAAATAAATAGTATTTAATGCGTATCATACAAAAGCTCTGCTTTACTATACCTTAAATTAATATGTAGTACAGTTCCGTCTCTTGGATTAACAATGCTCTAATGGCTGCTGTGGGAGGTAGTACGTAAGCCAGTGTCATGGTTATTTAGCAATAACAATGACAAGGCTTAATGAAATATCAGTTAAATGGAGAATTCTGCACAGGGACGGAGTCGTGCAAGGAAAAGTAATTTGGATATTACATTCAATCTCAACACACTGTCACCTGCTGTTGATGCCGAGTTCGCGAGACCTCCTCATGAATGAGGTCTGGTGGTCATAAATATTCCTGAAAATCGCAATATATATTTGCTATCAATGGAAACCAGTTCTGAGAGAGAGAGAGAGAGAAGAGAGAGAGAGAGAGAGAGAGGTTTACTTAATTTTAATTTCTTTTTTATAAGAGAGGGAGAGAGCGAGAGAGAGAGAGAGGACGAGAGAGAAGAGCGGGAGGGCTTTACTTTTAAATTTCCTTTTATAAGAGAGAGGATTCGAGGGAAGTTTTTTACGTTTTAATTTCCTTTTTATAAGAGAGAGCGAGAGGAGCAGGTTTTATTTTTATTTCTTTTTTATCAAGAGAGAGAGAGAGAGCGAGATGAGGAGGTTTTACTTTTAATTCCTTTCAATAAGAAAGAAGATAGAGAGAGAGAGAGAGAGAGGCGAGAGAGAGGGAGGACGAGGAGAATGATGAGAGAGAGAGAGAGCGAAGAGATAGAAGTTTTTATTTTTGATTCATTTTATAGCAATCAGTGAAAAGGTTGAGTTCTCCAAACCTTAAATATAGATAATGGGTGAGCCGAGTTGTTTTCTTTATTATCTCTGCATCCTCTACAAATTAATATTTTTCAGATATCTATGGCATCAAAGTTAAGGAAATACATTTAGAATTATGCTTGAATTATTACTAGGCTTTATCGATGATAAAATGCTTAGAGACAATAAATGAACATAGAACATGGAATTAACTGGATTGATGAATTACTTGGATCCTTCTTGCCATTCCTTAGAATACAAATTACGACATATGTCTATTATGCCGTTATATCCATAGCGGGTATATATTACATTTATTGATTGCTACACAGGGTTTAAAATAAGTTAGCAAGGTCTTCAACTAATTTTATAAACTTGCCTTTGGTGTACCTAACCAGAATGTAAAAGTATTAAACGTTCAATATATTCGCTTATTTTTCACAAATATTCAAATACGAAAAGTCATAGATTTTAGTACCTCATCAGAAAAGGTCATACTTTGACCTCTTGTGACCTTTAGTATGACCCTCTTATGTCTGAGTCCATTGAATAGATACTTTTTTAAGCTATATTTTGAGAGGTGAATGAGCTCTGTAGACCATTGCATTGCTGAGTTATTGCAATTTATGTAACCAATACACATAAAAAAGGAGTTTTTGATTTCATCAAATTCAACGAAAACCCTGAATAATACGATAACTGTAGGTTTTGTGGATGTCTACCCTCGCTAAAAACGTGTACCATTGGACCCTCTAACTAAATCAAGCAGTTAATTTTCTGACCCTTTCATGCATGCAAACACCCCTTGGCTCCTGGACTAATTGAGCTGAAGAAACTTCGGTGCATTTTTTAATTGTTTGTACGTGACTCCAGAAACTCCAGTTTTCATTTTAACCTTTCACCACTGGGTCAGAGGAAGCTATATACTTTAAAGATATAAACCGTTTCGTGTGCTTAACTCAGGAGCATAGGATCGAATCGCCCCAGTTAAAGATCATTCATTTGTATCAGTCAGTCAGTTAGTGGTTTCTCGTCCTTAGACTCATTGTAAGGTCGTTTAACAAGCAGGGCCTTAAAAGTGAAATTGCAGCGTTTTAGAGTGTGTGGTGCTTCTGACCCCAGTTCGGCAGTTAATCTTTTGCTTATTAACTCTTCCTGAATCTCTTCTTATCATAGCTACACTTACAAGCATTTATTCGGATTTACTACGGAAAATGTTGCAGCATTTAACATCAAAATGTTTCTTATAAGTTATGATAAGATACATTTAATGGTCCGTTTTCCTGAACAGAAAAGTTAATACCTAACTATTTCTAAATATATCTGCATTTGTTCACATAGTCTAATTTATGTTCTGAACCTATAAGCGAAAACTGTAAGATGATTTGGACACCTTCAAGTAGTCAACACAGCTTCCGTGTCTTTGCAAATATGATTTTACCAAGAGGCAAATGAAATGATTCCCCATTTCAATTGCATGATACTACTTGGATTACCTGCTTTGAAATTACATTTCGGATATTAATTGTAACATAAATGAAAATAACTCCACTTTGACAGAAAAAAATCGATGTCCTCTACATATACTAGAATAGTTTGTGAGACAATTCTTTTTCATGGGATAGTTGAGTTTGTTAAATACAAGCTTCAAATATAAGAGTATTATCGAGTATCTACTAAGCTACAGCTTTTCTTTCAGATAACTTCTATTCGTAAAACACAATAAGAAAAACCCTCCTCTTCCCACTCAGGAGTCATTTCTAACAACGGGAAGTATTCTTTTGCGATACAAAGTCTCACAGGAATTCATACTCAGAGATATTAAAAATTTAGGTCAAGAAGATTTTAGGTAAAACCTCTCTATGGCCCAGAACTCGAGTAAATCCAAAAGCTTGCTGTTAACCCTTTTGAATCTCGTATTCCCCCAACATTTTTAGATTTTACAACAGGCGTATCCTAGAGACACTTGCTACTTGGAGATTCTCCTCACACATTTTTTACTTTACCATTTTAAAAGTCAGATGGATGTGCTTGTTTTACCTAACTGCTTCAAAAAGCTAGACATCCGCTTTCGCTAATTGCTTTAAAAGAATTCATTTTATTTTATTTCGTTTCATTTCTTTTTTTACCGGTACATATCTATCATGCTTTTACTCCCGGGAAATATCCACTCTCAGGGTTTGTTCTGGATGCGTCCAGGTTTGTTGGCAAAATACATTCAATTTCATGGTTGCAGGATTGTTGGGCGAACAATGTATAACAGGCAGTTGTTAAATGTACGAACTGTTCTATCCCAGTTAACTGCTGTCAGATGAAGGATAAATTTCTGATCGCAATAAATATACAATGAAAATGACTGCAGACCCTCATGAATGAAGAGGTGAAGACGTTTCAAAATAGCCCATACACACACGAGCGCGTGCACACACACACATAGACGTGCGCCCAAAGTTATTGTGCTAGAATAGATATGGAAGAAGACTTTTTGATAATTGAATGAATTTTGGAGAACATCTTCATGCAAATAATAAGGCAATATTCAACTCGGGAAGTAAGTTAAGATATAGCTATTGGATCAGCGTCAAGGACATAATGCCTATTCATGATAGCACATGATACAGTTACCAAGACATTACAATTCTAAATGTCATAGGAAAAATATTATGAAATACTATTTTAAAAATATGTGGCTCGTCGAAAATCCATGTTTTCATACCTTAATATCTACGATTTGTGTATGGATGTTTTGCAAATAAATGTAAAAACGGTTTTCTCATTGGAAAACAAAAATCACCAATAAAATGCGAGTCGACAACACACTTATCTAAAATCTAATAATCGCTGGATTGCTGTTACTGAAGTGAAAAAAAAGTATTCTGCTTCAATATCTCTCACTATAAGTAGCACTTTCCTATTATGATTCAGCGGACAGCAGAAGAGGGGAGACGAGAGAGAGAGAGAGACGAGAAAGAGGAGGAGAATAGAGAGAGAAAAAGGGGAGGAGAGAGAGGTAACTTGTTTGATCATGTTGATAATTACGATACAAAGCTCTTGAAATTCATCGCCAAACGGTTTCCGTCACATTTCTTTGTAAAAAAAAGTAATATAAAGAGCAGTTCTCCAAGAGTGTCTGGGGCAGACAACCAGTAATGATCTACTCATGCATATCAACCCTCTCGTAAAGTAAATGGCAAAAGCAATTAAACTGTATGATGGAAAATTAAACTTGCAAATGATTATTTGGTCATAAATGTATGCTGCATATTCCTGATAATCATAACGAGATTGTGTACATCAGTGATAATGCTGGGGTTTGTGAACGGAAGTCTGTTCATTCCTTATGCAATAAATTATCAATTTATCTCTCTCTCTCTTTCTCTCTCATATACATGGATATCAATTGCGCAGTCCTGCTGTTAATTAAATGCTGTAGTTTATGTTTATTTTCCATTTTCTATAGACGGTTTCTTGTTTCCTATGACATCTCATGACTTTGTGGAATAAAAGAAAGAAAATGAGATCAGTTTTTCAAACTTATCTATTCGTACAGAAATTTTTAAGACGATTCTCCAAGAACATTGTTTTTCCACTTATATCTATATAAAAGTTTACTTATTTTTATTTAAAAGTTATATACATCAGTTATTGATTTGGAAATTACATGCTAGTTGGCTTCATGCTGTCTTTCGCTTTTATCAGACGCACTGCATTTTGGCACATAGATGATTCACCTTTGCGGCCGCAAATGCATATTTCACACTTGAAAGTGTCAGACAAGAAATACGAGAATGCATGTGAGATAGGGCTAAGTAGAGCGCTTCGACACGGCTGACAGAGCCCTCTTGGCAGGTGTAGTCTGGAGCATTAAATGCAAGGGGCGTTTATCCACGATTCAGAATTAAAAGCAGGAATACGTCGTTTTCTCTCAGAGGTCCCCTTCTGTGAAAGTATACATAACTTGTTTTTGAATGAATAAATAAATAAATAAATAAATAAAGTGGTACTATGGGGGGAAAGGCGCTGCTCCTGTCCCGATTCAGAATTTCTAATGGCTGTCTGGAGAGGCGAGTGAAAATATGTATATATATATATATATATATATATATATATATATATATATATATATATATATATATATATATATATAATATATAATATATACATACATACATACATACTAATACATACATATATATATATATATATATATATATATATATATATATATATATATACACACATATATATATACTATATATACATATATATATATATATATATATATATATATAATATATATATATATTTATATATATATATATATATATAATATATATATAGTATATATATATATATATATATATATATATATATATATATATATATATATATATAGTATATATATTATATATATATATATATATATATATATATATATACTATATATATATATATATATATATATAAATATATATATATATATATCTATATATATATATATATATATATATATATATATACATATATATATATTATATATATATATATATATATATATATATATATATATATATATATATATTTTTTTTTTTTTTTTTTTTTTTTTTCGCCTCGCCAGTTATTAGAAATTTTGAATCGAAACAGGAGCAGCATCTTTCCCTCAACTTATAAATACTGAGGCTAGAGGGCTGCAAGTTGGTATTTTGGTCATCCACCCTCCCATCATGAAACATACCAAATTGCAGCCCTCTAGCCTCAGTAGTTTTTTATTTTACTTACGATTAAATATAGCCATGACCGTGCTCCGGGCAACCAACAACACAGGAAACCACGGGCGGCTAGGAGTTTCATTGGCTGCGGCTCATGCAGCATTATACGCTGTCGAAAAAACTCGATTGCGCCGAAGAAACTTCAACTCATGTTTTACTTTTAATTGATCTGATAACGGAAAAAAGCTGCGTTCTTGCAAAATATATTTCAGCAATCTAATGTTATTTAGTCTCATTCTCGTTTCTGTTATTGGCTTATATATTTTCACTTTTAGTTTTTTTAGTATAACAATTCTTCCACCTTTCAGTTATGAGAATATGATAAATAATTTTTCTGTCTTATACTTAAATTTTATTAGTTACTACATTATTTTAGGAGGCACATTTACTTCTACATATTTTCAGCTTTATTTCTTTACCTTCTGTTACAAATCCAAGAATTCATGGACTGATGTCATTTCTGATATTTTAATCTACGACGCTTATATTTTTTCTGCCATCGGTCTCTATCTTCACGGGGAAAAGCAGAGGCTATTTTGAATTCTCAAAGATATCTTTCGGAGTATTTTCCACCAACTGACCACCTAAAAGTCTCTGAAAAGTGGAAATGGCTCTCCATGCTGACTGCACAAACCGGCACTTTTCGCGTTCTGCTTCTCTGCAGCAAATATACCTTCCTCTCTCTCTCTCTCTCTCTCTCTCTCTCTCTCTCTCACTCTCTCTCTCTCTCTCTGTGTGTTTGTAATCAAAGGCGTTTCCTAAACTAGGTCAAAGCTTGGTTTTTATCTAGAGTGCTTAACGATGAAAAGCAAAACATTCAAACATGCTTGAGTTTACGCACTGATATAGTTGCAGTTATTTAGGGAGAGAGAGAGAGAGAGACGAGAGGACCGAGAGAGAGAGAGAGAGAGAGAGAGAGAGAATGGCATCATTGTAAAAGGTGCGGTCGTTAAGCGGGTGTATGGTATGAAAGATAAATTGTTACGAGTGGCTGGAAGGCTTAAGCTGAAGGTGGTAAGTGCAGAAAATAGGCTACACATGTTCATCCTTGGTGCCTATGACGAGAGTTTATGATTTATGCATCCCGAAGGTGAATTCAATAACTATGATAGAAGAGACGAATATAATGCATGACAACTAGATAGTAATAACCGGAAAACGTCGAAGTCCTGACTAGGACCCCAATAGGGATATTCATATCTAATTTCTAAAATTCCTATATTTTTGGTCTTCTGTCGTGGCATTCATGTCTTTTTCTTCCGCGTTTTAGATAAGCTGTTAAACGACTCAGTCACTCGATATCAGTTCGTCTCCATCCCTCTTCCTCGCCAGCTGCTTCACGGGTATTCGAGTTGGGGCAGCAACGGATGGCGGTTCTAGGTCGAGTTGGGAGCTGCTTACATTGTTCATAATAAAGAACAAGTAAAAAATCCCGCTCTAACTTTCTTCGGCACAATCGAGTTTTCTGAACTGCGTGTAATCACAACCGCCGAAAATAGGTCTATCTTTCAGTGGTCTCGGTGTAATGATGTATGAGCCGCGGCCCATGAAACTTTAACACGACCCGGTGGTGCCTCTCATCTATAGTTACCAGACTCACGAATATGGCTAACTTCAACCTTAAATAAAATAAAAACTACTGAGGCTACAGAGCTGCAATTTGGTATGTTTGATGACTGGAGGGTGGATGATCAGCATATCAATTTGCAGCCCTCAAACCTCAGTAGTTTTTAAGATCTGAGGGCGGACAGAAAACGACAGAAAATAATTCGGACGGACATGCAAAACTCTCTCAATAGTTTTCTTTTACAGAAAATTAAAAGGGAAATGCGAGAGAAGGAAACGTGATGAATACATAAGAGCTCTCGAGTAAAATTATCAACAATCAATAATACTTTTGATTCCATCGCAGATCTGCTTCAAAGTTACCTTCCTTTTCTGTTAATATTGCTACATTTTAAGCAATTCTGTTAGGATAGTTTTCTTATTGCAAACTGACTTTAAGATCCTTGATTGTTTATGCATCTTTGATAGAGGATCGTCAACCCGAAGAGGCGTTTCTATTATTTTGACTGCAATGATTATGACTAGATGAGCCAAGGAAACTTAATTCCACTTGACTAAAAATACAAATTAGGAAGTAAACATTTCAAGAAATAGTCCCAACTCAGTGGACTGAAAACTAAATTAAAGGACACTACCCTGCAGATAACTCGAAATATGAACATATCGTATAATAATAATGATAATAATAATAATAATAATGATAATAATAATAATAAAATAATTTTATCTTGAAATCTTCATATAAAACGTAGACTGACGTCATCATTACGAAGAAGTTTGGCAAGGGGGTGAGTACTACGAAACATTCCGCTCCGCACAATTACTTTATAGCGCTTCTCTCTGAGAATTCCAACGATCTTCCGGGTTGAACTATAAAGGTACATGTATGAGAAATGAGAAATTCCTCATATTCGCATATTCCTCCTCTGTTTTCGTCAATTCCAGAGATTCTCTGAGAGGAGGAGAAGGGGACTGTTCGGTTTATCATCATGCACAGTAAAGGCCCAGAAGTATGAATTCATCTCTCTTGGTACACACACACTCACAAACAAACACACACACACACACGCACAAACACACAAACACACACACACACACACACACACACACATCATATATATATATATATATATATATATATATATATATATATATATATATATATATATATATATATAAACACACATCAGACAGACCACACACACACACACACACACACACATATACATATATATATATATATATATATATATATATATATATATATACAGAGAGAGAGAGAGAGAGATTATATATATATATATATATATATATATATATATATAGATATATATATATATATGTATATATATATATACTATATATATATATATATATATATATATATATATATATATATATATATATATATATATAATCCTTAAGCTACAAAAATCGGTTAATATCCAATTCACGCTACTTCGGGAATATCCCCAACGGGGAATGTTCGCCGAATGGGAATTATAAGTGCCAAATGGATCGGTACTACAGGTGGGTCTCGATCCCTTGACACAGCACCTTCCTTCGGCTCCAGTCGACAGTCTAGCCTACGGTTTATAGAATACCTTGGTATTCTATATACTTCATGATATACTTCAGGTTGCTGATCAAAACGGCAAATATGCCCACACGAGATAGGTATCAATTCTTGGTATCAGGACGCGGTCATCACCCGTCTCATCTCGAGGCTGTTTGGTGATTTTAGAACGTCAAGTCATAAAGTGTAATAGTTCGAGCCGGTGCCTTTGACTATCTTTAGCACATCAAAGTTACAACTTGATTATTTGCTTGGTAATCAAAATGGAAGTGATGCAAAGACTAGATGTTTCAGAAAAAAAATTCCATTTATCTAAAAGATAAACTTTTACCTTGAATATAAAAGAATTATTGGTAGTTTTAAATTGCACTGAATGTCTCGTGGCATTAAAAGAAACGATTTATAAAATTCTATGCATCTGCGGAGGCTATTTAGGCCACAGCTTAGTGCTTCTATTTCAGTGGAGCGTTTCTTTCTGAAAGCTGAGTAAAGGATTCTCCTTTCGGGATATTTAGCTAAAAGATGATAAACCGCTGTATTAGCATTTTTTCTATACTAGAAGTAACAAGTTAGAATCTGGTTGATAACAGTGTTAGTTATTTTATTATTGAAAGCTGGGCCGTCATATTTATTTTCCATATATTGATGCAGCGACTTTCGTGATAACTTCTTGAACAGCTCTCCTAGGACTGGCCCGAAGGATTAGATATTTTTACGTGGATAGGAACCAGTTGGGCACCTAGCAACGGGACCTAAAGCTTATTGTGGAAACCGAACCGCATCATATCGATTCTCTGCGCGTTGGCCGAGCAGAGAATCGAACTTCGGACCACCGGATTGGTAGCCAAGCGAGAAAACCAGTCGTCCAACGAGAACTTCTCATTGCAAGAACTACTATTTCAGCATGAAGGTGTCTGAATCCAACAATGCAGTTATAAGGAAAATATTCCTTAGGTCCTTAAAATGATGATCATTATTTGTCATTTCGGGATGCTATATTTTGACTCAGCGGTTTGAACTATTGACACATTAGTTTGGGGTTGCCATCGTGAAGGGCATAGCTTTCCGTTGGTTCTTAGTCCCAGCTAATGACAGGCAGTCGCGCAATTTCGGAGCTATTCACAGCCGAGAGGGATTGGACTCTTTTTAACTAACTGAAGGCCTTGCAGGCAGGAGTTCATCCCCCCAACCCCCAACTTATTTATTAGTTTTATAACTCTACCCCTGCACAGATCTTTTAAGAAGCGCACGACATATTCCAAAGTATCTGTCTAGCCCACATTATCCTACACTATGAAAATAGGAAAATCATGCTTTTTAACAGATTTCAGGGCTCAAAGTACATCTTGAGTCTCTTAGCTTGAAAACACCTGTAACCACCTTTAGAGAGTTTGATGTTTACACCATTCGTTGGTTCTATCAGGCAATGAAGAATCTTTAAATATACACTGGATGTCCATTCTTTATGTCTTGATGAGTCGTAACATTTTGTAAACAGTGTTCTAGTTTTGATTGGAAGTCATTGCAACAACAATACAGGAGTAATAATATCTAGTAATGTGACCCCAAAATTAATCTTACCTTTTTAGTTCGTTTCATAAATCACATCTTGGCTAGATTCTGGTGGACAGAGTTGTTATTGATAGCCCCTCTCTTAATGACACTCATCAAGGTACTTTTTTTCACTGGGATAAGACCGCTATACTTTTCTTATCCACCAACATAAATTCCTTTTATGTCCTTTTATGAAGGAATAAAATTGGTTGTCATTCGCAATTAGCTGGACTTCATATGTAGTTCATTTGACAATTCAGTCGTACATATCCCAAATGTGACTGGACCTAACGCCACTTTCTTGGAAACTCTTCCTAATGTTTCAGAAGATGTACATGAATTTTCAATGTTTGTACAGCACTTTCAGTCATGCGAGTAGTCCTTCAAAGCATTCTTCAACGATGTCCAATGCATTGAAAACGATCAGTAGTCGCACTAAGATCAAATAAAGCAAGGATACCACATTTACCCTGATCCTTCATTTCCAGTACAACAATTGCAACGGAATATGCAGCATTCTGCAAAGAATACAATTGTCCATAGGTTCTTTGACCGTCAGGTAAAGTGTTAGGAAACAATAAGAGTCTGTCTAGAAATAGCTAGGGAAAACTTAGTTAGGAAAACCACTGGTAGAATATATATAGTGAAAGTAGAGTGATGAAGGATCTACCAGAAGTTAAGGTAGAAAAGGGAGTAGATGTGTACAGCATAAGTCTGCACGAATAGCAGTTTCGTAAACCAGACCAAAACAATTGGCACTTGTTTTGGAAAACAGTAAGGTGCTAACCTCACCAGAAAAGTTGAACTTTGACTCCTTCAGTGGGTGGTTACCGTCGAGGGATGAAACCAATCAGACGAATTTAGAGGTGGCACCGGAAGTAATGAAAGCCATTCATGAAGAAGTAGGAGGTGTCCTAAAGGACATTTGAGGAGGAGCTAATTGAAGTAGTTAGGTCGAAACTTCATTTGAAGTGCCAGAGAAAAGTAGTCAAGAACCAGACCTTATACGGGAAGGCTGTGTTCCTTCTCACTCTGTTCCAGTGTAGTGTAAAAGTGTGTAAACTGTGTTTATTCCAATTATGAGTAATTTTTACAGAAGAGGTGTTTAACTTGCCCAGTATCCCAAAGATATCCAACCCCTGTTTTTATCATATAAATTACCTCCTGAGAGACTTAGTGAAGAATATATAAACTAAATGTTCCTACGAGAGAAGAAACTCAACCGTAACTAGTGATAGATGAAGGTTAGTCCATATGACAAATAACCTTTCAAACATTACCCGTAACAACGAAAAGAAGAAGAAGAAGTGAGAGAATAAGAACTCGTAAGTACGCCACGCAACATAACGAAGAGAATTAAAAATAAAGACAATCACAACATAAGTTGTGAACAGCGGTAGTGGGATTCTAAGTGCAAAAAACACCAATATAAAAACACACACACACACACACAGTGGAAAAATTAAACAGAGTGGAAGATATAAAACTGCCAATAAAAGAGCGCTAATACTTAAGCGTCAGAAACATACAAGAAAACCAGGCACGAACTTTACAATTAAAAAGAAGAAATTCCGAGTTCAATAACTCGAAGAACGAAGAAAAAGAAAAAGGGCAACGAAAAAGAATGAAACTCCGAACGGCGTAGACATAACAACACGATTCTGCTGAAAGGGGGAACGAAACGGGGCGACGAAACACAGTGAAATCCTAAAAAGAATACTGAACTAGGATAACCGCATTCCTAAGCCATAAACTCGACAAAGGAATACTCAAAAACGCATTAAGGCGGTTAAAAGAAGATTGAATACAACGCAGCGAGGACTGACGACGGATTTCTTCAATCAACCTGTGAGCGCTAAACTATCATCAATCCTGAGATAGCGCCCATTTCTCCATACATCGCTACGATTTTTTCCCCATGGACAAGGCGCACTGGACTCCAACATTGGTGTGAACGACGACAGCGCGCGGACAACGCCACAACAAGTGAAACAGAGGCTGAGCCGGACGACGACGCAGAAGTGATCGGCAACCAGCAATAAGAAGAAAAGTTTAAAGTATCCTGATAGATTAACGTCTGAAAATAAATCAAAATAGAAAATTCTCACACTGCAGTAATATAAAAAATGTTTTTATAAAATAATTCATAAGTAGTTTTGAGATAAAATTTTTCTTTGCCGTAAAGTTGTAAGATAAAATAATTTTTTTGCTTCATTGATTGTGATAAATCTAGAACAAAAAAAAAGATATTGTCATTCAGTTCACAAAGTGCAGTGGTGTGAAAAAGGAATAACGGCATATATTAATGTTAATGTTTTTCCAGATTGAAGGAAGGAAACATTAGGAAATAAGAACGTTTGATGTAGGTTATATAGGGATTGCAAAAGGAAGACAGACTCCATAATGAAGATAATGTAAGTACAACAATGCATCTATTTTTTTAAATTGTATCTAGTCTAATGCTGTTGATATGCATAAAAACTTTAACGAAATTATTACTAGGTTACAAAGTAGCAGAACTCCGATCCGAGACGAATAATTTTCCTCGACGATCACATAGCGAAAGTCCAACCAGAATACCGAGCTCGACAGTAGCAAATAGACCCACGACTAGTGTGATTGTTACTAATCATAATAACATTCCTAACCCATTGCAAGTACAAACTAGGTACTCTAGAATGGCACAGGCCGCCGTAATAACCACAGGGCTACAACCGCTTTTTTTGCGGTAGGGTAGAAAGGGTCATCTGACAATTAAGTAGAAGCATTACCGTATCTCAGGATAACAGAGACTGAAAGTCGAATTTCAGCTAGTGGAATTACCGATGAACGCAAGAAAATAGATGAAGCGTTACTCTATGTTAGTTCCGAAAAGGGGGATGCACATCGCACTCTCACGTCCCCTAAGTTTCAGGAGATTCCGACCTTCGCTGAATTTAAGAAGGTGTGTCTAGAATTGTGGGAGCCCATTTATCAGAAGGATAAATGGTATACCTCTCCCGTTTCCTTCATCAGAAATACGATGGGGGAGGGGAGTATCGCAAACTTACATACGGACATCGAAAATGCAATCCGTAACTTAACCACAGATTTGAAATGAACCGGCGTAGTTATTGGCGATCGTGATGCATTTAGTCGTGACACAAAGGATTAGGTCAGTATGCAAGAGATTTTGAATTACATAGTTCATGGTGATAGTATATGACGCTATCGGGGAAAGAAGAAAAAAACGAGTCTTTAAGAAACAGGATCCTGATCCTAAGCAGGATAGTCTAGCAGCTTTAAGATTTATGGAAGAGGAAATGGTGTTAAAAAGTGGGACTAAATCTGGCAAAAGAATTTACACGGGTTTTGTTAAATAATGGAAACCCTAATAGGATAATAGAAATAATTTCCAGGGAAAGACAGGATAGGTGTGACCCAGAACCTAGACAGATCTAGAAATTATTAAGCATAGACAACAGGGAAAACAAGATCCTAAGAATAATCCAAAATATAGTAATGGGAAATTTTTCCAAGCAAACAAGAATAGTAAAAATAGGCCTCAACAGTATAGAGGAAATCCAAACAATAATAATCCAAATTCATTCAGCCCAAAACCAAACCCAGTCAGAGCTCGGTAGATAAATATGCAACACAAAATAACAAGACAGGAAAAATAAGTTGCGCAAATGTTGGGTTATTCCAACCACCACAACTCAGAAGTGTTTAGGCGACCAAGGTATTGTTCTCATTGTAATAGGACAGGTCACCTAACACAAAATTGTTGGTTCAGAATATACCAATTATAACCATAATGCCAAAAGTAATACACCCAAAATAATAATCCAAATTCATTCAGCCCAAACCACAGTCAGAGCTCCGGAGATAATAGAAACACAAAATAACAAGCAGGAACAATTGTGCAAAATTGTGGTTATTCAACCACACAACTCAGAATTGTAGGCGACCAAGGTATTGTTCTCATTGTTAATAGGACAGGTCACCTAACACAAAAATTGTTGGTTCATAAATACCAATACTAACCATAATGCCCAAAGTAATACACCCAAAATAATAATCAGACTCAGTGACAATTACAGAAGAGGGTAATACACGAGAAAGCTTCCTTACCAGTAGAAAATGAGAATGAAATAGTTACGGTAGGTCAGGAAGATAATTTCAAGTTTCCTTTTGAAGTAAATAAGGAGATAGTATTTTTCAGTAAAAGATAAAGAAATATGCCAAGAAGATTTACCTATCATCCAAACCAGAATTAATAATAAACCATGCTCAATCCTTTTAGATACAGGCAGTACAGTAAATATAATAGATAAACAAACATTAACAAAACATTTAGGCTTTGCAGATATAGAAAATACAAGGTCTTGGTAGAATTATAAAGGGAATAGCCGGAAAACAAATAAAGGCGCTAGGCAATGTCACACTGGACATAGAGATTTTAGACAAAACTTTTAAGGAAGTATTTGTAGTATTAGAAGAAAGGTTTTATCCTACGCAAGCGCTGTTTTCATATAAGGCTATGCGAAGATGTAGAATAATGTTAGATTGTGGAGAAAATAAATAAATTTACCACGCAGAAATAGAGAAAATGTTTGTTTTCAGCTAGAAGAAGGAAAGTCTTGCATAAATCTGATCAATTTATCTGAGACGACATCTTCTAGAGAAGCGAACATCCAAGAAACTAAAGTAGATAATAATGCTAGCACAGATATTAGTGGAACAAGTGGTAGAAATAATAACTTACAAGAAATGTCCTTAGCCAGGAAGGATTCTATGATAGATTGTGCACAAATAAATAATATTAACAATGCAAGCCTTGATACTCAGACTTCTGAACAGAGCTTTGACTCTGAACAAATTTACGCAGCTGAACAATTTATTGCCCCTGAACATATTAATGCATGCAAACAAAAGTATGAAGATGAATCATAAATTGATTGTACATATCTTATAATGGATGAAAATAAAGAAGAAAAATATATCAATGAAGTCCTATTTATTAGGAAAACAATAATCAAATAAGGGTGAATTAAACTCAACAATACTACTGGATGAAAATTCGGATGAAACAGATGTCTGTTATTTCTCAGAGATACGAGATGACGAAGACAAATATGTTTTAATCAGTACTGCAGATGACCATACTGTCACATTTGTGCTTAATAGAGAAGTAGTTTTGTGTACCCGCAATGTCTAACCAAAGTTTGTCTTCGGGCTAAAGCAGACGAAGATTTGCATGAAAAAGACGTAATGCTAACTAATGAAAACTTACCTGACTTTGTTAGGATGGACAATTCTCTAGTTCACGTGAAAGGTAATAACTGTGAGACATACGTCCAGAATTTTTCAGACAAAAGACTAATACTAAGACCTGGTATAGAATTTTGTACAGGAATTGTAGTGAATAATCCTTTACTAACACTAAGTGAAAAAGCATTCTTCTCTAGCACAGAACCGAGTTCAATTCTAAATAAAGAAGTAAATAATACAGACTTTCCTCAGAATAGTGTTAAACTATTACAAATATTGGAAAAGTATAGAGATGTCATTGCCTTAGAAGGAGATAAGTTAGGCAGAACAGATACTTTGCAACATAAGATTTTAATACAAGATGGAACTAAACCATTTTATATCCCTAACTATAAGCTACCAATCAGCCAACGGCCGATCGTAGATCAGTTAATTGAAGAAATGAAACAAGATGGTGTAATAGTACTTCTAATCACCATATAATTCACCTCTCTTATTAGTTCCAAAGAAAGATGGCACTTGGAGAATGGTAATAGATTATCGGAAATTAAATTCACACACCATTCCAGATAGGATGCCAATGCCAGTTATAAATGATATGTTAGCTCAATTAGGTGGAGCAAAGATATTTACGTCATTAGACTTGCTTAGTGGATATTGGCAAGTACCTTTAGACGAAGAATCCAAGCCCTTGACAGCTTTTAGTACTCATAAGGAACATTTACAGTTTGAAGTCATGCCCTTTGGTCTTACATCAGCCCCACTAACATTTACTCGATTAATGCTCCAAATCTTAGGAGGACATAGAGGATGTTTCAGTATACCTAGATGATGTGGTCAGTCTAGTAAGGACTTGGATAGTCACTTTAAGACATTAGAAACAGTGTTAGAAAGACTAAAGAGCGCAGGATTAAAGATAAAGATTAAGAAATGTCAATTCATGATGAAATCATTAGAATATTTAGGACATGTCATCAGTGAAAATGGACTGTGTATGCAGGAGTAAAATAAAGGCATTGTAGCATATCCACCTCAAGTAACTTGAAAGCCTTAAGAGATTCTTAGGGATGGTTGCTACTACCGCCCTTTTATTAAGGGATTTGCCACTATAAGCCAAACCATTAACAGATTTAACAAAGAAGGATGTAATTTATGAATGGAAGCCAGAACATGAAAGAGCTTTCCAAACACTCAAGGAAATGATGACAAGAAATCCAATTTTAGTGTATCCAGATTTCTCAAAAGAATTTTACTTAGCCTGCGATGTTTCTAGTACAGGTGTAGGTGCAGTTTTAATGCAACAAGGAAAAACCAGAATGAAAGCAGCATATATTATGCAAGTAGAGTTTTGAATGCTGCAGAAAGAAATTATAGCACTAGCGAATGAGAGCTTAGCTCTTTATTGGGGATTACGTAAGTTTAGACATATATTGCTAGGACATAAAGTCAATGTGCTTACAGATCACAAACCTATTTGTGATCTATTTAAGAAAAGAGCGTTCGCAAATAATATGAAGTTTAACAAATGGTTCATAAGTGTATTAGAATTTCTTTGCCCCAGAATTTAGATATATCAGGAAGATATAACACTATTGCAGATGCTTTGTCAAGGTCGCAAGAAGAAACGAGAAACAAATCACAACTAATACTTTCTGTTTTAGTTGTCAGATCATAGATCTAGATTTAGAAAGAGTTCAGATCAAACAGCAAAAAGATGCTACATTAGAAAATAGTGGGTAAATTAATGCAAAATGAGGATGATCAGTCTGAATTTCATTTTAGTTAATTAAGGGAATTCTATATAAAAACATCAGATGAACCGAATGCTTGTTCACGATTGTATGTACTAACACACTAACCAAAGAAGTATTAGAACTAACACACTCTTACAAGTTGTCAGGACATCCTGGAATAAAGAAAACATGTAGAACAGTCACTAGAAACTATTTTTGGCCGAATTGCAATGAAGATGCGAAAAGATTTGTTGAAAATTGTCATATCTGTAACGTACACAAGGGTAACGTTAATGTAAAAGCCCCTCTTGAGAAATATCCATCAGAATTAACTCCGTTTCAAGTAGTTTCAATGGATTTTGTAGGTTCATTTCCAAACACAACTAGAGGTAATCGTCAGATTTTTAGTTTTCATAGATTACTTGACTAGATAGTTGAGATCATTCCAGTCCAGAAACAGAGGAAGCAACTACTGTAGCAGAAGCTCTGAAATCTAGAATAATTACTAGACATCATGCCCTCAAACATTATTATCTGATAATGCAGGAGATCTTCATAATTTTACTAGTGACATTTTGAAGAAATTGTGTGAGTTTTATGAAATTAACAAGTGTCAGGTTACAGCTTATAAACCAAGCTCTAATGGAGCAGTAGAGAGAACAAATCGTAAGATAAAGGATGTACTAAAAACTTTAGTAACTCCACAGACTGAAGATTGGGACTTAATGCTTGAAGACGTACAGTTCACTATTAATAACACTGTAAATGAATCTATTGGGGAAACCCCACACTTTCTGTAATATGGTTATCAGAAAAGAATGCCAAATACCTTATTAGACGAAGCAACTCCACCAAGACATACTTATAATTACGAAGACTACGTTGCATGGAAAACAAGACGGACTTTTCGAGGACCGTAAAAGGCACAAGGGCTCGATTGAAGGAGTACATCAAAAGTCTAGTAAGTATTACAATAAGCAATCAACAGTCCCAGAATTAAAAATAGGTCAACAAGTATATGTGCTTAATCACAAGTTGAAGGACCTTAATGTTAAAGTAAGTCCTAAATTTCAAGGTCCATATAGAGTAATAGAAAGATTAAAGTTAAATAAATTTTAAGCTAATGCATGAACTCAACTTTAAGTGAAACTGTTGCACATTGGAACCATATTAAAATAGTACATTACGACATTTGGTCAGAAGAACATTTAAATAAATTTAAAGATTTAAGGAGTCAA
>NC_061110.1:31292385-31302385 GCF_015104395.2 Macrobrachium nipponense | reverse complement strand
ATTATTATTATTATTATTATTATTATTATTATTATTATTATTATTATTATTATTATTATTATTATTTCGGAAGGAGACCCTCTCGTAGGCATGTTTTGTTAAAAATGATTGCTGCTTCAGCACTATTAATCTTGTGGAGAGTCTTCTCTATTTTTCTGATGACGGCTTTCTCGTTGTTGCTTATACTGGCGAGCAACGCACCAAAGGGCATGGTAAAATTCGGTTGAGTCATTTTGGTTTATTTATTATTATTATTATTATTATTATTATTATTATTATTATTATTATTGAAAGATATTGCTGCATCAGCTGCATTCAACTTGTAAATAGTTTTCTCTGAAAAAAAAAAATGGAGAAAAATAGAGAGAACTATTTACATGTTGAATGCAGCTGATGCAGCAATATCTTTCAATAGACTTGTTTGAAAGAGGGTCTCCTTCCATTATTATATTATTATTATTATTATTATTGCTTATACAATTCTTGCTTATACAAGAATTGTATAAGCAATAATAAACCAAATGACTCAACCGAATTTTACCATGCCCTTTGGTGCGTTGCTCGGCAGTATAAGCAACAACGAGAAAGGCGTCATCAGAAAAGTAGAGAAGACTCTCTACAAGATTAATATTGCTGAAGCAGCAATCCTTTTTAACAAAAATATTATTATTATTATTATTTGATGACTGTAAATTCTCATTATAATAAGCATCCCACTTAAGTTTTATGATGACAATAATTTTAAATTCATGTCCATAAAAAGAGGTTACATATTTATATAGACATTTTATATAAAAAGAAAAAAACACCATACTGGCAAAATAATAAGTTTACCAAAAATAATTTCATTAACGAGACGGAGTATAAAACATTGGAAATCTGGAACTTAAGCACGGTGTAATACACACACACATTCTCTCCGTGTGTGCGTGTGTGTGTGTGTCCTCTCTCGAACCTCATTCAGCTCTTAGCTATTTTTGCTTGTTTTTCAAGATTTTTTTTTTATCACGGAGGTTATGTTTATATTCAATGGAAAGAAATTAAATATATATTATATATATATATATATATATATATATATATATATATATATATATATATATATATATATATATATATATATATATATATATATATATATATATATATATATATATATATATATATATATATATATATATATATATATATAATATATATATATATATATATATATATATATATATATATCTACACACACACACACACACACACACACACACACACACAAATATATATATATATATATATATATATATATATATATATATATATATATATATATATATATATATATATATATATATATGTGTGTGTGTGTGTGCATATATATATTCGACTTCTATAGACGATTAAACACAATATTTTATAATCATGTGGAATACCATCCTTCATCTAGAGAGGCGTGTGAAAGCTAGAATTTCTAGAATATGTTTGAGAAACTGTTAATAGCCAAAAATAACAGTTGACTGATGGAGAATCAGCTGGAACGTCTTCCAATGCCGAATTTTATTCAGCGAGGCCCGATTCGACCTCTGGGTAATCTCGAGGAATACCTGCTAAAATCTACGGCCAAATAGCGCGTTGTTTCACCGACGAAAATTAAAATAAATGTGCTATATTTTATTAGAATTCATTGTTTTGTACTGTTTAACATGCACATTGTTTATTGTTTACATTTTCATTCTAATAAATAAATGATAAATATCTTATCCTAAAATTCCTGTATCTTTAACTCGACGCAAAACAACTTTTTTCAGACCTTTTTAGGCTTTTCCATAGAGCTTTCCTACTCGCCCAACAAGAACAACAGCAAGAGCAACAAGAACAAGAACAACAACAACAACAACAACAAAGTAGTTTGTAAACTTACTCAGTAAGCGATAACTGTTGAAAATACATGACAGAATTATATATTAAAATTAAAAAATAGAGACAAGACTCTGAAATTAAAGAACTATTCTCTTTAATTTGCTAAGATAATTAATGTGAACTTAGCTTAATTAGATTTATGAAAATGTTACATTGCCCGATCAACAAATCGATAACGAATTTATGGAATAGAAAATAGCGAAGAAACTCATGGGGAGAGAGAGAGAGAGAGAGAGAGAGAGAGAGACCGAAGAATGGACAAGATAAGGGACTCAGGATTGGTCGGGAGTTCGCGTCTCCCCCAGAGAGATGAAAAATCACTGTTTCTGTATCATGGTCAGTTACTGCTGCAGTGTGGGGTCTGCAGTGGGAGATTGAAACCATCCTTCTTTGAAAGCTTGACTTTTAAGTCGATGGCCCCTGTGGGCTTATTCCATGTGAATGGGTTTCAGCTACTTGAAATAGAAAATAATAATAATAATAATAATAATAATAATAATAATAATAATAATTAATTAATAATAATAATAATAATAATAATAATGCTGGCAAAATATTTAATGAAAATATTTGTTTCAAAATTAATGTATCAGACTAAGTTCAGCCATTTTCATTCTGTATTTATATGGCTCAGTAATTTTCACTAAAGTTTAATTCTTTCCTCCTCATAATAAGAATGAGCTTTGAAGCTTAAGCTTGGAGATGGTTTATTCTCAAACAGAACATTTCCAATTCTAATGATGATTCAATAACCACAAGTATTGGACGCTAATTAACAATTGCTGAATACTAAATTCAAGATTTGTGAACATACCATATCCTGATAGGTTCACATCTGAATTTCTCTGCTAATCTTCTACTGACAGGAGAAAACTATCTCTATCTACAGCAAGAGCATCTTGCTGGGATCTACATTATTCTGCACTAATATTTTCAAACACAGCTGTTGACATGCGAAACCAACGAACAGGGGTAAACTAATAAGTAGTAATTTATGAGCTAATAGTGGTAATTTAGGATAAGAAATAAAAGATAGACGAATAAATATGCCATCACCAACAGTTCCCGAGCCATGTTCACGAGATTAAGTAAAGCGCTACACAACCGTAGGGTCACTAATGTTCCATATCGCTGCAACTGATACAAGATACCTGGCGGAATCCCGGAGATTAATCTGGTATTCAGATCACTCCGAAGGCAGAGGCGTTGCAGGAACTAAGACATTTATTCTTCTTGATTACTACATACGCCTGCAAACTTCAAGCACTTAGGCTTTCCATGTAAAACATCTCATACCTCACTTACCGAATGCACGAGGAAGGAACACACGCGAAGTGAGCTGTTCGTGGAAGGTGGGGGAACTGGAGCTAATAAAGTGAGAAGAGCAATGAAGGGGGAATTCGGGTGCAAATACAAATTCATTAATATAATAAAAAAAAAATGTTGAGCTTTGCTTTAAAGCAGTTTCATAGATTCATTTACTATAATAGTTTTGTGTTTGATTCTTGTTCATGAAACAGCGAAGTCAAACGTTAATAACGAAAAGGAAATATTTCAGATGGTAATGTATACTGTTTGTATAGTCTTTCCTTACCTGACACACTACTCTCTCTCTCTCTCTCTCTCTCTCTCTCTCTCTCTCTCTCTCTCTCGTCTCTCTCTCTCTTCTCTCTCTCTCTCTCTCTCTCTCTCTCTCTGATATATATATATATATATATATATATATATATATATATATATATATATATGTGTGTGTGTGTGTGTGTGTGTGTGTGTGTGTGTGTGTGTGTGTGTGTGTGTATAGAACTTGTTAATATAATTTCATTCATCATCTGTTAAGATCTCCAAGTACCCGGCGTATTAATGAAACTATGCACGTAATACTACTTTGCGGATACCCCTGCTGGGCATTTTACAAAGGACCCTGATGATCCAGGCAATTATTGCCAAGGTAACTGGTACCTCCTGCAGCGTCAACATTGTGTTATTCCAAAGGGCACCTGCCGCCCATTGTCAAACTGACCAGTGGATATTGCTATGATGACGGTCGTTCGCTGTACGTTAGCAATACCAAGACTCAATTCATTATTAAGTCTTCTTTTGGTTTTATCTTCCGTTGTCTAAGCATTCACTGGCTCCGAGGCGCAGTTTAGGTTCATTCCAGTACTATAGTAGATTCACATCAACCGTGCATCTGATATCTAGGACAGTCCCTTACGACGCTCCTGATTGCCTGTTGATAAGCCAAACACAGGGCTGGAAACTCTCAGTCTCTCTCGAGAGTTCACATCGGCAGGATGTATGTTCCACTTCTCCTAACGGATACATCGTTCAAAAGTATCCCTCAGGAGAGGTAGAACATACATCCTACCTATGAGAACTCTCTCGAGAGACTGAGAGTTTCCAGCTTTGTGATTGGCTTATCAACAGACAATCAGGAGCGTCGTAAGGGACTGGCCTAGACATCAGATGCACAGTTGATGTGAATCTACTATAGTTCTCAGATGAAATTTTGAATCTTGATATCAACAAATTGGAAAATGCTGCCAGTAAACGACAAATCTAAGCGTACAAATACCTTGATTTCATTTTCAGTTATAAAATATAATATCTTGCTATCCAATTGAATTCCTTCTCTCTCTCTCTCTCTCTTTCTTATATAAAGACAAGCACCAAAACATAACAAGTAAAAAATATACCGAAGTTTCTTCGGAGCAATAGAGTTTTCTGTACAGCTCCTACAGCGTATAATCAAGGCCACCGGAAATACATCTGTCTTTTGGTGGTCTCGGTATTATGCTGTATGAGCTTGGGCCTATCAAACCTTAACCACGGCCCGGTGGTGGCCTGTCCTATTTTGTTGCCAGATGCATAATTATGGCCAACTTTAATCTTAAAAAAACTACTGAGGCTAGAGGGCTGCAATTTGGTAAGTTTGATGATTTGAGGATGGATGATCAACATGCCAATTTGTAACCCTCTATCCCCATTAGTTGTTAAGATCTGAGGGTGGACAGGAGAGTATGGACAGCAAAAAGTGCGGACGGACAGACAAAGCCATCTCAATAGCTGTCTTTTACAGACAACTAAAAATGTGTCTGAGCTGGTTTGGCATCAGGCCAGAGATGTGGACTGGTTGTTCTTTTTCTTGGCAACTATTCCGCCTGAAGTATTTCAATCAACACCAGTAGACGGATTGGGAATTTTTCTCTTTAGTTCTTGGCCGCTTTTGTTGCTACGAAGAAACAGTTTTTAGGCGAAACGCTTTGATTTGCTGAAAGCTGAGACATTAACAGAGAATTATTTTGACAGACCATATGGAACTTACATTTAAAAAATATGTTCACCCCTCTTTACTGTTATCGCCATATATACACGCTTTATGGAAAGCTTCGATCCCAAAACATAAATTCTTCCTTAACCTCTCGGCCAATATGACCTTATATCTGCAGGTGCTCCTCAGTCAGCACATGGAACAAAAGAGATGGAATTACAGATGGTAAGTTAGGAGTCATTTGATATTGCAAAGGACTGGAAACAGATGATAGTCAATAAATGATTAAAAATGAGACTTCATGAAAAATTCTTGGATAAAAACTTATTTATGCAACCATACAACTACCTTCACATTTTTGGGAGGTCAAAGGCCGGACTACCTATATTTGACTCCCGAATCTAAAATCTCACGTTTCCACCTTTTGCCAGATGGAAATCTTTCTAGCTCATTGTCTCTCGATGCTCCACAGTTGTGGAATCGAGGCTGTCTTATGACTTTCAAGTAGCTCTGAAGGAGGGCCATCGTCTCACATGTATTTCCAACAGGTGAGGGGAAACAGTAAAGAGGAGGCGTGTGGAGAAGTAAAAAATTCAGTATTGCCATTTCGCGTTCGGAACCCAGAACTGGCCAAGTCTAACAGTGAGGTCTTGGATCTCCTTCTTCCAGTGGCATGGGAAAGTGGATGGGTAAATATGTTTTACTGAATCCACTGTTGAATTTTTCCCACCCGTTGGAGGCTGCACCTTCATCAACAAGAATACAAATAAAAATAAGATCACCAGCAATCATCACACCACTAATTGAAACAGTCACGCATAAGCAGGTGAATAAGGATAACTCTCACCTTTGTTGTCTGCATATGCATGTGCGAATGTTCCTACGTTTTCTAGAGAATGTTCCATTCTTACTCTTGCGATGATTACAATAAATTCTTTATCAGTAATTCTTACCTGTTGTCTCGTCAAAGAGAAATCTCTTAAAAGCTCATAATAATTACTCCTATTGAAAGGGGAGGACATGTTAGCATCTAGTCTTCAAGTATTAAAAGTATATTCAGGTAGGAGAGTAATGAGGCTGTTATACATTTATTTGCTCTTTAGAAGCTTTGGAGTCATATTCTGTTCGCTGAGTACTGCGCGTTTTCTCGTGGAAAAAGCAAGACAGATGAGTCCTTTTAACCTTGTTTGAAATCAGGATTTCTTGTAATTGAAGTCTTATACCTTGGTAGTGAGATGCCCTACGCAAACACACACATGCATATATATATATATATATATATATATATATATATATATATATATATATATATATATATATATATATATATGTGTGTGTGTGTGTGTGTGTGTGTGTGTGTGTGTGTGTGTGTGTGTGTGAACGACAATTCTGATCTCCACTTTTGATATACCAGGAACTAAGACGCCGAACATAAATACCTGTAATATGAAATAAACAGATATGAGGTTGATAAACCTGAGATCATCCAAGAAATCATCCAATTCATTCGTTCAAAAGCTTTGGTCCTTTTAAAGTCATTTACTGAGAGGTGTGTTAATTGAGATGTAGAAAACTCCGGTTTCGTCAGATATTACCTTGGTTTCCGGCACCAGTGCGTCTGACGTAATGCAGAATCTGGCTTTGCTTTCTTTGTGGCAATTTTAGATCATTTAGTTTCTTAAGAGAAAGTAATTGCACCGAAGCTTTGTATTAAATGAAGCTGCCACGTCTAATTTACTCGCTTCCTTTCCCGCACCTCTCTCTCTCTCTCTCTTCTCCCTGTGTCCCTACGCAGAACTCAAAAGGTGATGAATCATATACATCTTCTCGCGCCCAATAACCATGGAATAATAAGATAGTTTATTTCCATTTTTGGAAATTTAAATGAAAAGATGATTTAATCTCGTTATAAAAGCGCGTTTTGACTATTTCAATAGTTTCTCTTTTATTCTTCATTTTCACAGTAAGAGTTTTCAAGCTAAACAGGATGATGTGGGTAGTGTGTTTTCAGTTGTCTACTACGCCAACACGTTAATATTCTGTATGACAGGTCACAAAAGTGTGTTAAGACAATCAGGGCCAAAATGGAGTACATAGTTATGTTAACAATAAGTTGCAATTCAAAAGTTCATGACCATGAGACATAAACAAAAAAATATAACCGAATACTTATCTGCACAGAATTAGGATGAGACATTTTCAGGTATACGCATATATGAAAGCACTTATACATACTACATACATACACACACACACACACACACACACATATATATATATATATATATATATATATATATATATATATATATATATATAGATTATAATCACTTTAGCACGTTATTCATTTATCACACATATCCACAGATGAAACAAAAGAGGCGGGTTGTAGGTCCTGACCGGTTTCGACTTTATTTCCAAGCCACTGACGAAGGACTGATAGAAAGTATTAGAAGTCACAAATATATATACTACAGAGACAGTACTGACAAACAAACACACCACCGTTTGAGACTGCAGATCCACCCACAAGCAGGTGTCAAGGTAGTAGTGACTTTCAAAACTCATTTGGCTAAAATTCACAATATATTCTCAAGGGACTCTACCGATAAAACGTTCCAACCGTAGGAGACAACAAGTCCACACCTGACAGGTGTCAGGGAGGGGTGTTGGAAATCTTCTTACTGAGTTTACAAATATAATAATCTTATTTCCATACGTCTTCGCAACCTACCTTAAGATTCAAACAATTTACAAATTTCTTTTGATATTAAAGGATCAGGTTTATACATTCCTTGACTGATGTTCATATTGTGGTGATAGCTTTCTTTTATAAAGCTAGATAGTAATAGATTCAATGATCTTCCTTTCCATTACACTGTTAGAATACACAATCCTTTTTGCCCCTTCCAAGTTACTAGCATGATTGTTCTCACTAACATGTACAAAAATACCACTGTCTCCCTGTGCATATCCCACACATTTTTTATGGTGTTCTATTGTCTTTTCCAGTGCTTTGCCCGTTTGACCAATGTAAAATTTGTCATAAGACTTACATGAATTTTATGTGCATATCCTTTAGTATTGTTGGGGGAGTTCTTGATAAGTACGTGTTTCATTGTTTTATTGTTTTTAAAAGCGGCAATAACACCAAAAATCATCAGGAGATGGGGGATATCTTTCATATTATTACTATAAGGTAGTACAAGTAAACTGTGTGTGTTGTAAGGTTCTTTTTGGCTTTGATGATACAAGGACTTTTTTGCCACATCTAATGCATTGCTTAGTACACTGTCAGGATATTTCAGTTTCTTGCCTGTATTCCGAAATTATGAGCTTCCTCTCCATGTTCGCAGAGCCTATATTCTTTATTTCTGAGTATTTCTTTTCTCTGTATAATTTAAGCATACACTGAAATCACATCACATGATTTCCTTGCGTCAACAGCCAAAAATTTTTAATCCTTGCTGAATAGCATGAAATGCATGTGGTTCATACCTTTCGTTTCAATGCGAGCAGCCAGTGACAGTATTTAAATCGATTGTTACATATGACTGATTATTCCTCTTTGTCAAAGGGCTGTATTGCACAGAATTTCGTTCCTGCGGATAAGATAAAAACTTATTATATATTTCATGAAGTAGAAACTTCTATTGCACAAAATATTCTCAAATGAAGAGAGAGAGAGAGAGAGAGAGAGAGAGAGAGAGAGAGAGAGAGACTTTCAAAAATATCACTGGTTGAATAAGACTTTCTCTAATGAATAGATGAGAGAGAGAGAGAGAGAGAGAGAGAGAGAGAGAGAGAGAGAGAGCATATACTGAAATTCCATCAGGGAAAGGCAGACATGAGAAGAGAAATGCCAAAATTCAGAGCCTCCATTTTCTGCATTATGGAACTTAAAACAGAGATAGAGGTTGGATTTCAGACTTGAATGTAACGTGAGTATCTATTCAGAAGGTGCAAAAATGTTATAAAGGATTTCCGTTGCAAATGCTTGCTATTATACGCATGGTCTTATGTGAGAGAGTCCATTTTCGAAATCCAATGTGAAAGTTAGATGATTGAGCCATGACTCAAGGAAATATGAAATGACTGCACTATGCCGAATAATGGAAATGTTATTAAGTTGATACCCTCTGGATAAAGATGAAATAGGAGTCCACCTTTCAACGGATTTCTTTCTAGATCTTTTATTCGGAAAATCTTCCCTTTTCATGTTCCAGTAATTACTACAGTCTTAGTTGATTTGAGAAGTGCGATATACCCCTGTCTCAAAAGATCATTAGTTAGTAACCTCATTCCAAAAATTTTCTGAGATACTAAAAATTAACTTCTTCTTGAGTCCCCTCTCAAGGTGGATAATGCGCAAGGGAATATATATACTTACACACGCACACACACACACACACATATATATGTATATATATATATATATATATATATATATATATATATATATATATATATATATATATATATATATATATATATATATATATATATATATTACGCCTAGGGTTATGATTAATGATATATTGCCAATATGTTCGCTGTGACCTATTGGAATGCCGAAGCAACGACCCGAGAAAAGCTGATCAATGGTTTCTGTGGGGTGGCGTGAGATAAAACTGCATAGTTAGATGAGTCAATGTACTCAGTTCATGAACTCTTTTCAAAGTGCCTTTGGGAAACTGGTTGCAGCCAGTAATATGAGGCGCTAACGAAGTGTGCGTTCGTAAGTGCATGTGCGCCTCTTCTATTAAAAATGTATCATACCCAAGTCTATGGGGGACTTGGCATAGAGGCGTTGTT
>NC_061110.1:31239885-31282385 GCF_015104395.2 Macrobrachium nipponense | reverse complement strand
ATTAAAATATAAACTAACAAAATTCCTACACAGAATCTCTAATGTTTCTTGCACATTCTCCTCGAACCCTCTGAGCCATATGCCATGATTAAAACTCACCTCTTTCCTATCAAAGAGGATGCAGAGATGAATGGAGAATACATGTCTCCTGTAGTATATTAAAAAAAAAAGGGGGAAAAAAACTGGAGCGAGAGATTAAGCGACATGTAAAAAAGAAAAACCATAAAAAACGGTAAAAATTATAAGCCCCATCCAGTTGGACGTCCAACATTATCCATAGAAAAATGAAAAGAAAAACCACCCGGATCTATCTGAAATGAAGAGATAGATCGGCCATGAAACAGCCAAGGAAAAATGGATAGGAAGAATCGACTACCATTTGTATTTTCAGTCCCGGATGTGAGCTTCCATGGAAGATTTGGTCGAAAATGCTCCTATCCCAACCGTGAAAATTATATAAATAGAAATTGAAATAGACTTTTATATGTATATATACATATATATGCATATATATATATATATATATATATATATATATATATATATATATATATATATATAATATGTAAAATATATATATATAGTATATATATATATATATATATATATATATATATATATATATATATATATATATATATATATATATATATATATACATATATATATATATATATATATATATATATATATACTATATATATATATATATATATATATTATATATATATATATATATATATATATATATATATATATATATATATATATATATATATATATATATATATATAATATATATATATATATATATATATATATATATATATATATATATATATATGTATGTATGTATGTTTGTATATGATTATTTACTACTGTTTCGCCAAAAGTATAATGTCGATTGATATAATGATTTGTCTCTAATAGAATGACGGAAATCTGTTCACAATCACACGTTGTCAGTATTTACGCTAAAATGTTTCATGACCTATGTTGTTCCATTGGTGCTGCCATTGCCACCTCGGGCTAGATCCCGATGTGAAGTAGAAATTTATTTTTCGTTGACTTTTTTGTCATTATTGTTAGTATTATGATTTATAAAGGACTCCCTAGTTCGCAAAGGCTTAATATGATGACTATATTTAATTTTCTCTGTTTAGACCCCTTTTCCTAATGATATAAATTAACCACGAATTCTATATTTGCCTCATCAGGAATAAACTCAGCCAATTATTATTTCCGTTTCATTTCATTGTCACAGAGAACAGAAAATCATCCTTTGGGACTTACAATTAGCTCTGTAAGCTGCCGCGTATAAGCTTTCAAAATAATCGCACCAAATGACAGCCACCGCTCTGAGGATCTACTTACTTCAGTCGTCCAGCTGATTCATAGACCTAACAGGAAAAAATAAACCGATAAAGAGAGAAAGCCTTTACAACTGAGCCAAGAACTGTTACCCGTTCACATTATCAGTGCCACGACCCCCCGCCACCATACCTCTCCGGAGGCCCCAAGATTGTTCGCTTACAGCTCTACTTTTTGCTGCTCTCGGAAACATTTGTTGCATCATAATTAGACTTTGGGAAGTGCATGATGTCATTAGAATAATACTAGGTTGCAGCATAATGAATAATGGCGACTAGCATAAAAAAAAATTGAAATTGGACTCCGAGATAAACGAACTTGCCACTTTCTCTACTTTAGTCATTTCTCATACAATCTTCTATTATTCTCCTCTAAAACCTCCTCTCCTTCGTCAATAAACAGATAGGCAGCTGCTATTCTTTAGAATTATTCTTTAGAATAACAACGCCACTTTTCCTGCAACCATTAGTTGTTTTCATTTCCTTTCCCGTCGGCATCACTGGACGTATCTATCTCCCTTTCTAAGTTCGACAGCTTGAAATAAGTACTGTAATATAGTTGGTATATATCTAGTGTTTGTTTGGTCCCGTCTCCGCCCTCCAACAGCTAAACGACGAACGTAAACCACCATTCCTCGGCCTTCTACTAGAACATAATTCTCTCAAACGAAAACCATTTCCTTTTTGTTATTCCTGCTCTCCCATTTTACTGCCAGGACTCTTTCCTCTTTCCGATTTTTTTCTTTCCTTCCTGACCTCTCTGACCATACTAGGAATCGCTTCTGTGAACATTTCTTCTTTCACCAATAGACCCATTTGGTTTAAAGGCTTTTCAGTCTCGCTTGTCCCGTTCTATTTTCCCAAGACCAATTTTTTTTTTTTTTTTTTACTTCCGCAGTTACAAATTTCAATCGAGGGCTATTCAAGGAAGGAGTGCCAATGGTAAGTAAATAACCGGGTTAATTTGAAAGAGCAACATGAATCTTCGTACCTTGTTACCCTCTCGTCCTTCAGCCTGACCAAATAGAATTTTAAAAATGCCTGACAGTTTATAAGCCTGATAAGATGAATATAGCAACTCACTGTGTTTTACAGAAAAAGGAAGCTACTATGAAATTCAGGGCCTCTGTAACACGGTTTTTTGGATTTTGCTCCTTATCAAAGCATCGGATGTAGTTGAAAGTTGGCATATGTATATTTTACAACAACACACAAATTTTGTCAGCATTATCAATAACCTAAACCCGATAGTTTTAATTTTTATAGAGTAAAAATGCTCTAGCCGACGCCATGGCCAATGATTGCGAGCCAAGAGTCGAAAAACGTTCATTACGTAAGCAAGGTAAACATCGTTTTACGAAATGTTGCCCCGCCCATCCACCAGACAGAAAACCCATTCACCTTATTCCATCGGCTTTGAAACCCATAGTAGTCAGGAATGGCTAACAGGATTTGGAATTGTCCACGTGGTTGCAAAACTGCATTTGTCTTACGACTTGCAACTTTATACAGTCAAGAGAAAGCCCGTGGCCATACTTACTATAGCCTGAATAGGTAATTATTCAGTTTCTGGTTTAATTCCAATGTTTTATGGTCTGATTTGTATTTAGCGTAACGTGATTATAATACTTGTAATGTTATTCAGGATTTTGAACATTTCCATTAACTATTCATTATGCCACCAAGAGAGAGAGAGAGAAAGAGAGAGATTGTATGTAAACAGTCTTTATATAACTATTTTTGTTAAAATAAGATTTTTATCCAAAGTAAATACAAGCTTATATGTGCTAAAATCTCCAGCAGACCAACGGATCATCCGATATAATTTTTTCTTCTTCTTTAGTCTGTACGACCATGTTGGATATAAAGACTTTATGAATGGCGGAACGATACATAGATGTGGGTGGGGTATCTATGCTAGCGTAGTAATACTACTGTAGCAGTAGTGCCGCAAAATTAGTAATAGCAGCAGTATACATGAATTAAACGTTTAGGCCAACTGCTGGGATCCCTGAGCATCATTTAGCACTTCTTACAGTTACTCGAGAAATGAGTTTTTATAGCCAGAAGTTTGATTTTCTAATACAACAATGTCCATGATAGCCTTCATTGTTATCCTGAATTATGACGAGGCCAAAGTGGGGGGAGCCTCATGAAGACATCATTCTGACGACAATTATTGGTGAAGGTTTAAAGCCAAAATACGGTACCGTCTATTTTTTTTTTTTTAGTAAATAGGTAGATAGCCGCTAATAAAAATTGCTTGACATTGGATACAGCAGTTATCAAATCAAGCTTGTCTACTATGTCTTTGAAAATTACCAACTATTCCCTACATCTTGTCAATCTGATTGTGACCTATAAAGTAGATTATAATTTCTTAGGACACTTATTTTGGGAGTAAGACTATTAATCGAAGTGTTTTTGTATTTATTAACATATTTTGTTGGTTTGTTCATTATGACAATTATCAGTGGAGAGGATTCAGAGTTCATAAAGGTGTACTGCTTTGCTTTGTATTTAAATTTTTATGTCATTGTTGCCAGAGGTATAGCCTTCGTTACGTATAGCCAATCAACCATCGAGAAAGAGGGAAGAAATGCTGTCATAAGTTACGTAACGAGTGCGTTCGAAACCTTATCTCTTCAAAAAATGTCACTTTTACATTATAAGTACCAAATTTATTCAACCTACGTAATGCAGAATACAGTCAAAATTTATGTGTAGATATAATGTGCATTCTGAATAAGCGTTATATCTATGAAATGCATAGATAAAAAGTTATTGCCAAAAAACCGTGTTACAGAAGCCCTGAATCTCATAGTAGTAGATTAATAGACAAGACCAAATAAAAATTGACCTTAGACTTTACAACTGTTATTATGAAAGAAGGCTGTTTAAAATGGCATCTTTTAGAGATAATAATAATAATAATAATAATAATAATAATATAATAATAATAATAATAATGATAATAATAATGATGATGATAGTCATCAAACAGTTATGTGTGTATCAGAAACAAGTTTCAGATTCATATCGGGATAGCAATGGCAAGACCAGTTACACCACAAAGTTACATTACCAGTTACACCACTACGTATTTAACCACCCGGATTTGTGTTGATTTCCATCAGATTTATGATGACTAATTCATATGTAGTCCGTCGGCTTTATACTTTTGGTGCCTCCGTGGAAAGCAATTTCTTAACGATGCACACTCTATCCGTTTCCGTTTTATCTTCCGCCTATCCTTAGTTCTCTTTGAATTAAAAAACTGGTTCATTGTTATATCTTTCTCAGGTAACATTTACCAACATAATAAATAGTATAAGTAATTGTTCAAGGCACAGAGGCCTGAATAGAGTTGAAGCAAATATACCATTTTCGATCTCTTGGCTTTTTTTCCAGGAAGGAAATTGCCTAACCGAGGAGAAGTTATGGTCGTCTTTAACATCGAAAGGATCGAAAGGCGTAACCGCAGGATACAGAGGTAATCCGAATAAAATGTCGTCACTCGAGTCCGTAGCTGATTAGGAAGTTCAGACAAATACGCAGGTATGCAAGGCTGGGTTCAGCCTATCTAGGTGACTCCCAAGGAACTGGTGAGTTGGCTAATAATAATAATAATAATAATAATAATAATAATAATAATAATAATAATAATAATAAGAATAATAATAATAATAATAATAATAATAATAATAATATCCTTTATTTCGGCTCAGGGCCATATACAATGAATATACAAAACACACAGTAACATACACAATCTAGATATATGAGACAACATGATAAGAAAAATGAGTAATCGGCACTTATCCACAAAATAGCTGAGGTAGCATAAAAGATAGTAATCATAATACTGGTAATAACAGTAATAATATTGGTGAGAAAAAATGCATTGAGAGTTATAACAGTTAGTGCACAGATTATATAACTTAAATTTCAACTAGAGACCTTAGGTGGTTACAGTAGTCAGGTCCATAGGGCTAAATACGAAAATTGAATATAGAGGAAAAAAAACTTTAACTTGATAGTAATCACAGTAATAATGAAAAAATAAAATATCAGCAACAAATATAATAATGACAAATTCTGCAGATGACATCTTGCCAATACAGAGATTAAGTCCTTTAGGGGACAAAGGCCTCATTTTCCCATCTTTCGCACAATTTAGATCTTCTTCTTGCTTCACTCCTTAGGATGCTTTGTATGAGCGAGTTGCCGCTGTTTCTCACTCGGGTTACCAGACTGGACATTGTTCGCCTTACAATGATTTTTAAATTGTCCAGGTGGTTTTCTAAGAACATCTGTGTGGCGGAGTGGTAGCGGGGAGTGTTTGTGAGCGTCTCAGAATGTCATTGTGCACAACAGTGGTACGTCTCACGGTCACTCGGGTATAGTTCGTCCAGAGCGAACACCCATAGATACTGTAGCAGTACGAGCGGAAGAGCAGCAGTTTCACGTCTCGGTGACAGAAGGCAAACCTCCTTGCAATCATGTTGCCAGTTGCACATAGTTTACGACGCCTCTGTTCAATGTCTGCCGTATCTTTTAGGTCGTTGGTGATAATGTGACCCAAATACGGAAATTCGTGCACAAATTCCAGCCGATGGTTTCCGAGGAAAATTTGTGGTTTTGCAATATGCTTAAGCGATCTCGGGAGCAGCGGCATGCACTGGGTCTTGGTTTCGTTGTAGGTTATATCAAATTCCTCTGTATATTGGCGGCAAGTGTCGATGAGTCATTGGAGGCCATGCACTGATGGGGAAATCAGAACCATATCATCGGCGTAACAGAGATTGTTTATAGTTGTTTCATTGACAGTGCATCCGATTGGGAGTGAGTTCAGTTTGACATTCAAGGCATCTGTGTACGTATTAAACAGGTATGGAGAGAGAATGCCCTTGCCGAAGCCCGTTTAAGGAGCCGAAGGTGTACGATAATACGTTACCCCATTTGACACAGAACTGCTGTATGGAGAACCAGCAATGTAAAATGCCAATTAGATATAGGGGTGTGCCCCTTTTATGCAGCTTCAGGAAGAGCTTCAGGTAGTTTATTCTGTCAAATGCTTTTCTCTCATCTACAAAACATAGGAAAACAGGAGAGACTGATGATAGGTAGTAGATTCAGCAATTCTTTCAGTATGTAGATGCAGGTGTCGGTTGAGTGGTTTGCTTTAAACCCGAACTGGTTGTCAGTGGTGTGTAGAAAGGGGAGAAGTCTCACAAGAAGAACCGACTCAAGTATCTTCGATGCGATCGTTGTGATTGCAATTGGCCGGTAGTTGCCAGGGTCAGATGCATCCTTTAGCTAGTTTTTGATTAATGGTATCAAGTGAACTAAGAATAGGGAGTCTGGAAGAAACTGGTGAATTATGCACGCATTGAATAGGGCAGCTAGCAAAATGTAAATTATCGGATGGCAGAATTTGAAAGCTTCTGCGGGAAGACCATCACAGCCGGGCGATTTATTATTAGGTATGTTGTTTATGGCATCGCTGATGTTACCTGGCGTAATACGGTCTGCAAAATGAAATTGAATGTTGTCATTAAGGAGGTTATCTACATCCCTTCGGGAAGCTTGATCATTTATGCAATTCAGGATATTGTTGAAGTGATCGCCCCACATACTTGCGATAGCATCAACTCCGACTGCTTTCCCTACTCTCTGTGATAGCTTTTTATTTTTGGGATTTAAGGACTGGATATCTTTCCAAAGATGGGGGTAATCACCAGATTCTAAGTTTCTAGACATTGCATCGGCTCTTAGTTGTTTTTCATTTAACCTGCAGTGGTTAAGAGCAAGTTTGAATTGCGCTCTCGCCTGCCTCATTAGTAATGCAGTGTGTCCTTCCCTCGGGCTACCATTTTGCCTCCACAGTAAAAACATTTCTCGTGAGTATGTATACAGATCTTTAACCAAGTCATTCCAACCAGGTATATTGCGAGAATTACCTTGACGAAATCTGTAGGCAGTCCTGCCCGAAGCAAGCATAGCGGGGATTATGTTCGAATAGAATTTATTCAGATCCCTCCTGTGGTGGTCATTTCTACATTTTGTGTTGGTACAAAGTAAGGCATCAGCCGGTTGAACTATTGACCGCAACCTGGTTTCCGTGTTCGCCCTAAAGCTTCTGGTTTTCTGTTGGTTTTTAAACTCCCAGTTAACCGCTGGTGGGCGGTCAGTTAGTGGGTTCACGGTAGGGAGGGATGGGGTACTGAATGACACCTGTAATGGGATGTGATCGTAGCCCGTTGCAAGATCGTAGCGAATATTGCAGGTCATAATAGAATCATGAAGTTGTGGAGATGTGATGCAGTGGTCCAGCCAGGAGGTTGTAATTACGTCCGCTCTATTATGTACTTATGAGTAGGAGGAGGGAGGGAGGAGCATTACATCGCTAATTTGGAGAGCATGATTTTGACAGAAGCGAGTAAGTTCATTATAAAATTGTTTTGTGGGTTTAGAATTAAGGTCCCCTATTATACAAATATCATCAGCAGGAGAATCTTGAATAATACTGTGTAACTCCCCTAGGATCATGCAGTAATGATCAAAATTATTGTTATTTTCCCATGGCATATAAACATTAATTATTAGGATTTTAGAGTTCCCTACTGTCACTTGAAGCCCCAGCAATCTGTCACTCCTGTAGGTCATCACCTTTATCATATTGCCTAACGATTTGTGCCATAGGAAAGAAAGTCCCTCTTTTGGGCGACCGGCTATGATTTGATCTGTAACTTGCATCGATGAAGTCGAGAAGGTTCTGAAGTCTTCATGAATTGAATTGCAGATGACAAGGTCATGTGGCCAGAGGAGCGTTTCTTGCAATGCAATGATGCCGTTGAAATTTTTGCAGAACATGTATGGAGAGGAATGTTCCGCTTGAGGCCAATAATATTCCAAGAGATTATGTTTAATGTATCCATGGCTACTCACGAAGATAGGAGATGAATGCGCTGACCGTTTGGGTGGATGGGAGGTTAGCCAGGGGGAGTGGGCAGTCACTCGCCGTGGGCGGTTGGCTGGCACTTGCGGTGGAAATGACCCTGGTTGGAGTGTCAGTAAGTTCCCCTGGGGGTGGTTGGTCCCGGATTAGGTAATATCTTGAAACTAATATATTAGGACCGAAATTCTCGCCTTTAAGAACGTCGAGGTGTTGAAATAGGCAGGTAATCCTGTAAGCCACTTTATGTTTACTTCTGCATGGGAGTTCGTGAGAGATAAGTGGGTCAGAGCCAGTGAGAAACTTGACTCTCTCCACTATGGTGTCTAGTGTCACTGATGAGCGCAGATTGTGAATTGCTACGTGACATCTCTTCTCAGGTGTCGGGCGAGGTGAAACACGAATGTTGGGCGCCGGTCCTGCGGCCAAACGAGAGGTTCTTCACTTCTTTCTGCTTGTTTGTATCTGCCAGCCGCCAGACCCCTCAAGATCACTCTCATCTGCATCTACGATGGGGGGTTGGGGGGGGGAGAGATAGGGTGGGGAGGATCACGAGGGCTGGTAATCCTCACTGGAGGTCTATCTTCCACCGGAGGCACTGGGGAGGGAGGGGAGGTTGGGAGACCAACAGTCCCCTATGAACGGCCTACAGGTGAAGAGGGGCATTTCCGTGTTGCTGGGAGGCAAGGAAGGAAAAACTGGATGTCGCATTCATAGGAGTCTGGTGGCTATCTGTGCGATTGTCTATCGATCCCTGCACTCCTTTGATCGCATCCCAGATGCGTGTGAGATTATTTGTTTCCACAGTTTTAAGACTGTCTAGGGATTCCTGTAGTCCTTTGATCACGTTCCCAGATTCTTGAGAATTTATCATTTGTCTCCTCGATTTTTTCTGAGCTTTTCCTAACTGTTTCTGAGAGTGATTTTGCTGTTTGGAATGCATTTTCTGCTGTGTGGTACACCGCAGGTAGGCTTAGGTCAGCAGGCCCCTTTGGAGGCAGATTGTAAGGGTCATAGGCGTAGATTTCCACCGAGCAGGTCCTTAGCCACTTAGTGATATGATATTTTCTTGCGAGATGACAAGTTCTTCGTGGATCGCTCCTTGAGAATGCTCTCTGGTATCAGATCTTTACATTTCGTATATGCAACGTTGATTTCCTCATCAGAGAAGGCATCACTGACAGATTGTATAGTGGACTCGACGTCGGAACGGTTCGATTGGTATTGTATATAGTAAAGACAATTGTTCGCGAGTACGGAACTTGTGTGTGGGGCACATGTACCGGTAGGTGCCAGGGTCACTTGCGCAAAGGCTGGAGGTTGGTCGGATGACTTTTTTGTGGTAAGGGAAGGGCCAAGCACTAACACATACACTGCATTCTTTTACCCATTTCCCAGGACCAATAGGCCTTGAGTAGCTGTGATTTGAAAGATTTCTAAGGCACTGATTGGAGCAGAAAGAATATTAGAATATCTGCAAATGCACAACACTCTCCGGCTTACACGCCGGGTATTACGTGGAGACACTATTAACGCATTGCTTACTGTAATAGGTATAATCACCAAGGGCGAAAAGCCCTTCTTATCTGTGAAGAAACGCGAGAGAGACCTCCAACACGTCCGCCCCACACACTAAACACGGAATCAACCTAATCAAATTCACACTTTTTATATGGCTTTTGTCATACAAGAATCCTTAGCTCTGTTCCTGTGTGAGGTAGAAAGTCTCTTTATAATAATAATTAATAATAATAATCTAATTAATAATAATTTTTAATAATAATAATAATAATAATAATAATAATTAATAATAATAATAATAATAATAATTAATAATAATAATAATAATAATAATAAATAATAATAATATTTTGGTAGAAGACCCCCTTTCTTCAAATGCTGTTGAGAAGAATGGCAGAATTAAGCGAGTTGATTTATATATTGCTTTTCTATTTTCCTTACAATTCGCTTCTCAGGCTCAGCGAAGTTTCTGAGTAACTGGCCAATATTCATATTGGGAATTTTCAAAAAATTATAAATGCTGAAGGTAATCTTTTATTTTTATTAGAACAGGATCTCAGATCCAGGTCAAGCAGGGGTCGTCGTCAGTGCAGAAGAGTGGGATCCTAGAAACGGCGCACATAGTAAGAAAAGTGATGGACTCCTAAGGAGGCAGGATGCAACCCGGAACCCCACACCATAAATACCACCCAGTCGAATTGGAGGACTGTGATAGAGCAAAAAAACAATAATAATAATAATAATAATAATAATAATAATAATAATAATAATAATAATAATAATAATAATAATAATAATAATAATAATAATAATAATCATTCATGGATGTTCCCAAAATCATTGCAAAAATCGCTGCAACCATTGTGTTTAAATGAATAAATGAGAAGCTTTATTTAAGGAAAAACACAAACGTTAGATTATTTCCCTTTTATCCAGTCAAAAAAAAAACATATTACTTGGTGATCGACGCAATGCTGTAAATATCGTAGCACGTGAAACATTAGGTAATTAATATTCATTACTAAAAACTCGACCTGAGGCCACTAACACTCATTCAAAATCATGCACGTTATTCTCATATTATTTGTCAGTTCCGCAGTAAGTGATATGTTTCTTTGACTGGATAAAAGGGAATTAATGTAACGTTTGTGTTTTTCCTTAAATAAAGCTTCTCATTTATTTATTTAAACACAATGGTTGCAGCGATTTTTGCAATGATTTTGGGAACATCCATGAATGATTATAGCACACGTCGATTTAACTGCCAAATTTCTACAAAAGTCAAAGCAGATTGGTTCTACGAGCAGCATTATTAGCATTTTGTTGTTGTGATATAAACTTAGATTGTACCTGTTCAAGAGCTACATGTTCGAAATATTGGAAGCAGTTTTATCCTTTCTGAAAGCAGGTCGCACTGAGCGCCTATCTTAAGTAAAGAATATTAATGCACATGGCCTGGAGTCTGCTCTGAACGTGGTCGAACATAAGTTTTGAAACACGAATGTATTCAAGAAATAAGAATCTGTAAACGGCTTGCAAGCTGCTATTTATTTTGATTTCTTATCCACAATGTTCAAGATACTGACAACTACTTTCACTTCGTCATGAAGACGATGCACACCAGACTCAGCGAAAAAAGCGATTTAATTTTTGATTAATGATCGAAAGTTAACGGGAAAAAATGAATTTTGTTAATATGCTTATTGAGAATGTAAAATTTTAGCAAAGCAAATACAATCTCAGTTTTTACTATTTTCTGGAAAAGTGAATCACAGTTTTAAACTTGTTATGATTATTTCTCCTGAAACAATAGGAATAGTCAGCGCACCTATAAAACAAAAATGTAAAAACCAAAAATAGGAATCACTCCGTCTAAACTCGATCTCATTACCTATGCCATCACTGTTTTATTAAGAATTTTATTTCCATTACGATCGCTATTAATCTATTACATTTCATTCTTGAAATTTGAACAAGTTACAAGAACGAATTCATTCATTATACATCAAGCCTGATATACTAATTAATGGTAATGTTATGCAATAATGATTCTGTCTTTCATGATTGTTGCAGATGGTAATAATTCTGTAATGAGGATTGCGGAAGTAGAAGCAATTAATATATCGGACTTGAAAAATGCTTGATTCAAACGACACAGTCTTTGCTGACGTATTTAACAAATATTGACGTTAGAGGCGGAGGGCTCTTCCGGTGCAGACGACAGCCTTTCTCCAGTGCGTGTGTTGTCTAGACTAGAGTTAACTTGGGACACTGCCCGTCCTTGTCTTCTTGGCCGAAGGAATTAAACAGCGGGAAGGACACCATTTGGGGAACAACTTCAATGTCCCACCTTTCTTCATATGAGGAAAGAAGAAAACATATCTTCAAGAAAGCTTTGTTGTTTCATGAATTTGTTCCAGTCGTCTTGAAATTAATTAGAGGAGATGCTGACTGCATTAAAAAACGACATTTACTTCATGTTTCAACTAATGAAACTATGGGGGGGATTCCCTTATGATCTAAACCTCGAATTGATACACAAAGGTGAACTAGTTACCAGAAAGAAAAAAGTTTTTCTGAAGCGGAATATATTATATACCATTTGGTCCTTCATATTAAGTATAGCAGTGACAACGACCTGTATCATATATGTCAGCCTTACGAAACCGAGTGCAAACAGTGCTGTCTATATGGTTCAGAGTACGACGAATTTCCTCTTCGTCATCAACGCCACATTATTGCAATATTACTTAGTTTTTTCCGTCAAACGACTAGCCCGCATAGCACTTCTTTTGAGATATGAACTCTCAACTCGAGACTGCCTTTCAAAGCGACATTTCCTACCAGTGTATGCAGTCTTTGCTTTGCGCCTTTGTGTTTTTCTTATGCTGATGGCCCCGGGCGTTAATGACTTAAGGAAAAATGCTTCGGACGGGATCGACATCCTGTACTTTGTAACTTTTTACGTTTGCATCCTTTTTGTTCCTCTCCACAGCATCCCAACAGGATGCTTTATTTACTTGATTTCAAAAACACTGTCTGAACGGTTAGACCAAAAGATAAAATACATCTTTGGAGAACAGGTTCTCAACGAAAATTATTTAACAAAAATTGGAAAAGAAGAAAATAACAATATTTGGCATTTATGCTTTACAAAAATTAAATCTAAAATGTTGTCATCAAGAGGAAAGAAATGCCGTGCTATGCACCGAAGGCTTCAGGTCAAGTGTGTTAATACAACACAAGAAATAGGAAATGCAGACAGAATCATTGATGAGCAACTGGCAGTCTCTGTAGAAGAAAAGACAGACCGGCTTCTCAAGTTTATCGTGAGAATTGATTTGGTGGTCAAAGCACTGGCACAATACGAGAGCATTCCGGTTATGCTGCTTTTCATTCCGTATTTCTTCAGCGCAGTTCGAAATATATTTCTAGTCATTACAGAAGGAATTCAAAAACACCCGTTAGTATTGGTGCTGGTTGTCGAAGCTATTACAACCTTCGTTTTTGTTCTGTGTTCCCCCGATTCTCTAACTGCAAAGGTGAGTCAATATAATCATCTGCAAAATATGACGCGATTGTATTACTTCTGCACATATTCATTTGCGGGCTAAGGTTCACCAAGTATGTTACCAGTCTTAGTACATTATAATGTGTTCCTAACTAAAAATAACTGCTTGGCACCTTGGCACCCAGAACTTCCGGGTATGATTCATGTTGATGTGTGAATAAATAATGAAGTCTGTCGTCTAACCCTGACATTTGCCTATAATTTGACTTGTTTCCATATTTCAGTGTTGTCTTTGCCAGAGTCTGTAACTGAAACACGCACACCACAAGTTATTCATTGACAAATTTACTTATATATTTTTTTCATATCCAGACGACTCGCAGTGCTAAAAATTATTAATCAGAATCTACTTGAGAAATTTGGTTAGAATGTAATAAACAAGGTAAGAAGAAAAAGAGATTACATCTCAAAAGCGCTTTATATTAGAGAATGTAAATGCGACAACTTTGTTCAAAGTTGCTTCCTGAAGAAAGCTGACTGTGACGATAGTATATATATAGTTAACTTGTTTAGCAATCCCTGACTATACCAGATATGTATATTTAATATCCATAAAAACAATAACCTGACAGTAACTTGATATTACGAGTTGTTTTGTAAAGAGGATACATACAGACATTTTTTCCCATTTCTAATGCATGGGCGTAAGTGTTGACAGACCTTTTTCGGTACCTTAAACCATTTTGCATAAAAAGAAAGGTAAAAAAAAGGAACCATTAAATTAGAAATATGTGTCTACTCTCAAAGTACACGATGGGAAAATGCGGAGTAGAAATTACTATTTCTATTATTACCTTGATACTTTTGATTTCAAAATTAAGTTTGAGCTATTACAGTATCATGAAAAGATCATCCGGATATCCAGTGGAACTTCGTAGGGCTCTCACGTATAACCTTTCTCGGAGTGCTCAGTGAATGGAAGAAAAGCTACCTTTAATGCTAGAAAAAAAGGCTGTCTTAAAGCTTATTAATTAAGAAAATTATTTTAATGTAAGAGAATATTATGTCTTTATAGATCTTTTTATGTTCATATTTTCTTCCAATGTTAGTAACACAACCAATGCTGTGATGTAAGAAGGAAAGTCCTATTTAAGGATATTGACTGAGAACAATCTCGATGACGTATCTCTAAAAACAAATAAATAAATAAATAAACAAACAAACAAACAAATAAATAAATAAAAAAAATAAATAAAACAAAAATCTCTACATTTTTCAAAAACCAGTCGATATGAAATAAATGTGGAGTGTAATTGCTGCATCAATCTATGAGAGTGGCCTGATTCTGATGTATCATAAATTTGATTGAGGTCATACAGGGGATAAATATAAAATGAGAACAAAGGACTTGTAAGTTTTTGGGCTGATTTGAGAGAGAGAGAGAGAGAAAAAAAAACAGTAGATTACTTAAAGATCCAAGAAATCACGTGAACTCGAGTATTTTGCCTAATAATGATAGACATACATACATACATATATACATTCATACATACATCTGTATATATATATATATGTGTGTGTGTGTGTGTGCGTGTGTGTGCGCGCGCGCATTGCGATGTCGCTAAGATATATGTTTTAGAGAATTTGGCTAGAAATGAAAAAGATATTTATTATGAATTCATCGTTCAAAAATGTTCGTATTTTAGTTTTTCCTGGCTCAAGTCTTTTTTTATTTATTTATTTTTTATTTTTATTTTTTTCAGAGGCGTAACTGGGTTCAAACTCTTCGCTCTGGGATACAACTTGTAGGTGATCCAATCATATCTAAACAGGTAAGTCAAAAAGGCCCTTTATCATAACTCTAAAGAAGACGATTGTTTACTGTTACTAATCTTTTCTTGACCATTCAATAATGACTTGTCAAAGTGAGAACACATAAATTTACCTTTGTAAACCTGATGTCAATTCTCTTATACCTTTAAGCATGACTTAAGCGACCTTGAATGTATTAAGAATTTATCGAGTAGAGTTTTGTCAAACCCGGACGATGAAAGGTTCTTTAAAGGATTTTCAGGAATTAAGGGAAGATTTTCCCTTATAGAGGGGATGGTGCCGTCAGTGAACCCGACATGGTGCGCTGTAGGCAACTAATAAAAGGAAATTGGAGTGTCCCTTAGATCCCTAGCTTCACCCACTTTTTAGCTTTTCTTCAACCCAGCTTTCCAACCTCTCGAACCATTACCTCTTAGTGCAACTGCGGGTCTTCTCCCCCTTCCACTTTTCGAGCCGTTCACTTCTTCACCCCGTTACTTTCTGGATCTCTCTTATCTCGCTGTCCAACCACTTCAGTCTTCTCCTTCAATTGTCATAAGCACTGAATAGTGAAAATTGACCAAGTGCTTGACTTGACGGCATAAATTTCATGAAATCAATCAATCCTTTGGAAATCAGAGTAAAATCGCTCACGCGCTTTTCTGTTTCCTTCCTTCACAGATGTCACGCGTCATTCATCAGCTGGAAAACGAAGCCAAGTTTTCTCCTTTTGGCATCTTTTCCATGGGACGCCATTGCCTCATTCCAGTAGGTCTGAAAAGGTCTCAGGTAAGATATTTAATGGAAAAAATGTCTCATTTTAACGCAGCCAGGGAGAATTTTGTTTAGAATTTCTTTCGAGTTTCTGATGCTTCTGTGGGGAATTATACCTTTATGGAACATCGTACCTCCATCCTTTTGTCACACCATTTGTACTTCTGGTCACTATCTACGTGAAAGTTTGGTATCGTGCTAAATGAAATGAGGGGGACTCTATCAAGTTAATTTACTCCTGGGCCGCGCGTGTAAATAAACTTGCGTGTAATGGACAAAAAAACTGAAGGATTGTGAACCGTACATTCAACCACTTTTTCTTAGCATTGATTTTAACCGAAAGGAAGCACCTTACAAAAAAGAAAGAAAAAAAAAAGGACCGGGAACCACCGAAACCATCGAGTTCATATAGAAGATTACATATGATCTTTGCACAGAAAATTCTCACGGATTTTTACATCATTTACATTTTTTCCGAACATTACACGGGATTTCATTAGTAATCGCATTGATTTTTCAGGTGATGAGCACAATAGCTACGTACATCATCATCATCTGGCAGTTCAAAATGTCAGAGAAGGAAAAATATCCGGATCATTGCAATTCAACGCTTCGGTGAACGAATTGCACTTACGCACGTCTTACTCTGCTTTCTCAATATCCTCACGGGTTTTAGTGTAAGTGAATACCATAGTAGGATGATAAGAACAGTCAACAATTAGTGCCAAGATCTATCTGGGTTTATCAATGTATTGCTGGATTTAATGGACCAGATGGTTAATTATTGTAAAAGGTTTTTAGTAAAGAAACGATTTAGGAAATCGAAGGAATATCTTAATTATATTCAACTCGTCAAGGTATTTTTAGAAACAAATGTATGGTAAAGAAAAGAACGACTAAAAATCAAGATTAAAATACAACATTTTTAAATAAGTTAAAGAAATAGAACCTTCTGAACTGATATGATTAGATCTATCAGGATTATTGATTAGGTTGGGATGAACACTAATTCACTTGCAGGGATACGAGACCAGACTTCCGTATGATTCGTTTTCGTTTAACAATTCCATAATTTTACTCCTAAAGTGACCTTTATTCCTTATGACAACAGCATTAGATTGATCAGCCTTTGTTCTACTCAATGAATCATAATTTTCAAGACGTTTTCAGCCTGATGAAATCTTATCAAGATTTTAGATGAAGACGGCTGCGACAGAGCACCATATACAATTCACAAATATTGACGTCTGCAGAATAATAATTCTTATTATATTTCTCTAAGTTACAAAGTATCTGAGAAATGCTGACATAGCTCAAGTTACCATAAAAAAACCTGAAACATTATTCCAATACAGATGACAAGAACACTATAGTTAGTCGGAATAATTAACCCAAAATCCAGGTTGGCATCCTAAGCCCAGCCGATTGAGGCAATGGGATTTTTCAGACTGAGGTGAAGCTTTGTGTTAAAGCAATTACAACATTTACTGAGTTAAACATAGGAATAGTCGAACATCCGCAATTCTCCAAATTCTATATTTAAATACTGCAATAAAAAGGTACTATGGACAAAAGAATCAGATAGTTCTGTTTGATATACGTTGTCGAAATGAGTTATTTAAATACTTATACCTTTCGTTCAGAGCATTTCCGACACATGGAAAATGGTCCTAACTGTGGGCAAATAGACCAGATAGTAGTTATCTTAATCTTAATTTGATATGTTTTGATATAGTTTCTTAATTTACTAAATTACCTCTTGATTATCTTTTAGAATTTTTGCAAAAACGATATAAACAAAATTAACTGTCGACGGTTATATATAAGAGGTAACTTTTGTTTTAACGAATCAATATCTAAATGGAATTCTCTCGACGACTGAACCATCTATCTGGTTCCAGAGAGCGGAAGAGCGTATTGCCCCAGACTCGAACAAAGAAAGCGGACTATGTTCTCGAGGTGATACCACCGCATCTCGCGCTTGGCTGGACACACAAGGGCCAAGGAACTCAAAGCACAACTTCACCGATTCCTCTTTGACGACTTCCCCTTGCCGCTACTTAACAAGACCAAAGGAACACTCGATCTCCTCAACACGTCAATGAGGATCACATCAGCGAAGTGTCTTGGGACGAGTTCAATTCCCTCCCCACTTTACCAGAGGTCGATGCAAATGACAAACCACAAAAGATTGACCTCACCAAGGAAAGTTATCAGTGCCATCTCCCAACTTACGTCCGAGCCGTCCTTCCCAGCGCCGTAGGTAGCCTACCCCAGGCCAGACCTGAAAAGGTGGAAGAGTTGCTGAAGGCCTCCAAGGCCTCCCAACACTCAGCACATGGAAACTAAAAGGTCAGAGAATACAGCCTTGCCAATACAGCTGCAAAAAAAATTAGACAGAAGGAAGGCTCTCAACTGCATGTATTATGCTTTTACCAGCAGAAACCAGAAACTACACCTGATGCCACTGGAGAACAGACAGACAAGGCGTACACTCAGATAGATAATTGTAACGTCCCCATCCCGTTACACATACAATGCCGAGTACGTCTATAGGAGGAGCTGCCTAGTAGGTACAGAGACAGTAATACCTGTATCTAAAGGTTGCCTTCGATGTCCACCAGACACTCAGTTGCACCTAGTAGCAGCCAATTACAGCCTTATTCCATTACATAGTCATTGGAACCTCCCCCTTCACCTAATGGGAAGAAATGATGGTGGGGTGCACTGTCATTGATGTCCAGACACTCCTACAAGGCTCTGACTTCCTCAGTCACCACAGGCTGTTCATTGGTGTCCTTTGAAGTGGACTCCTACTCCATTGGTAGGATCCATGAATGTACACAACCTGTGACAGACTCCTGGGTTACCAGCACACAGAATATTGCCAAGAGAATGGTGGAAACTCCACCATCTCCTCAAGCTGGCACTCATCGCTAGGTGCTATGGGCCCAAGTGGTTGGTAAAAATACTTACTGGTCATTAACAGTAAAAATAAACAAATCTTTAACTTACTCATACAGCAAGAACTGGATGCAAGTTGACAAACTCAAATTCCCCTAACCTGTGTAAAAGGGCATCCTCCCCATCTCTTTTTCCAGGTTCAGATGGCAAATCTGATTGCTGCAATGAAAAGTACAGTTGTTTCATGCCAGCCAATGGAACAATGTCAGTATCAATATTTTTCACTTACAATACAGCAATGTAATAGAAATGATCGGAGCTGCCAACTACCAAACAGTTCAGAATGCATAATGAACAATGCTAGTGAATTTGCATACACTTGAATTGAGATACGAACATATCTGAGTAATGGCAAACTAATTCCAGTTGAAATATTGCATGTAACTTACTGTTTGCCACCATCCTTTGCTATGGTATATGTCAATATTTCCCTGTATACCATTTTTGTTTTTTAATCACCGTGTATATATCACTAATATTCCCTTGTTTTGGTATCCCTTTTATAATGGTTTAAAATTTTCATCAATGTTGACCCATCTCACGTTTGTATCTGTGTTGGACGACATTCCCATAGTATAGTGTATATCCATGAAAATTTGGATATAATCCTTTTTCCTTTTAGTACCGTACCGACATAAAAAATACAGCTTAGTAACAGTGCGGACTGGTCACACATGACGTTGTCAAAACAACAATGGTTTGGTATTTGTTCAGTTTTAAGAATAGTAATATTTCACATATCCGGATCATAACATCCAAGGCCCTGCTGGCTGGATAACTGAAATTTCAGAATAAGATAAAAAAAAAAAAACCATCTACAGATGTAAAACAGCAACGTCATACCGTACCCCAGCATTATCAATACTTCATAACTGGTACTGACACGGTTATGCATTAAAGACATGCTTATAAACAAAAACAAACAACTTTAAGCTAAAATCTAGATGATATATCATAGGTTACTACTACCTTTTATCCCATATTTGTAACATACACTATATGCTTATAAACTACATACAATATTGTAGAAACTGTACATATGGTAAAGTACACTACCAAAATATATGTTTATACAAAACACACAATATGGTAGGTACTATACACATAGTACATTACAGTGCCGTATTTTTCAGTTGTAATGCTAAACTTAGTTTGTACTTGTCTTTAAAAATACAATAATGTCTATAAAAAAGAAAAGAAAAGTAAAATAAAAGCTTAAAGCTAATCTAAACTTTCTCTGTTTTACCCAACGCCATGCAGTTAAAAGTATTTTTCATATTTTGTTCCTAAGAAATACAGTAAATCTACAACATAAAAAAAATACATTTAATAAATGCTGAGAAACAACCTTTTCCCTCTCGTTTACCTATGCTGAAACTGGTTACAATTGCCGGATTTTAAAAACCTTATGAGGACGTTCATAAATCCCCCCTCCTCTCTGCCTTCTCTAACATCACAAGCAAAAATTCGGGTGTAGTAAGGGTAGTCCTTTAAGTCCTGTTTTAGCCAATCTGTACATGGAATACTTTGAAACTACAGTAATAAATGCAATAAAACCCAAAAACATGCTGTGGATGAGATATGTGGATGATATTCTAACATTTTGGGATAATAAATGGGGCAATTTTAATGAATTCCTCTCAAAATTAAACACATTAGTGCCCAGCATCAAATTTAAAGTTGAATGGGAAACAGACAACAAAATTCCTTTTCTTAAAGTTTCAATAATCAGAGACACGACAGAATACAAATTTACCATATACAGAAAACCAACGTTCTCACTTTCATACATTCACTACTTTAGCTATCACGACATTGCTATCAAGATAGAGCCTTACGAATTGTTCCCCAGATTTCCTGGAAAAAGAATTTGAACTAATTCGCAAGCAACTTTCGTCTTTAAAGTATCCTGACCATATAATTGAGAAAGCAATTCACAAAGCAAACATAATTTTCTACCAACCCCCTACAGACAAGACCAGAGATACACCCAACAATAAAATAAAAATTCCACACCTGGACACGATTAAGGTGACTCAGACCCTCGGAAAATCTAACCCTTTTGCATTTACTTACCCAAACACCTTAGCCAAATCCCTGATTAACGTCCAACAAAAGACATCTCCTAAGGACACTGGGGTTTACCAAATCCCACGCCAGGACTGTCACCAATCTTACATCGGATTTACAGGTAAATCACTTCCACGGAGATTCATACAACACAAACGGTCAGCTATTTTCAACCAAATAAATGAACATAACCATAGAATAAACTGGAATTTGTCACGTGTAATTTATAGTAGCAGCTGCCGGTGCAAGAGTCAAATGATGGAATCAGCCTTGATAAAAGAGAGGCAGGTAATGAACATCTCAAAAGGAGCATGGATTTAAGATACAATCGACAAGGTTTTCATTCAACCAACGCTTAAGAATATTAAAGGAAGATTATCAGCAAACATACATACATACATCAAACTTAATATCTGGAGCTTTGCTTCTTTTAAGATACTCAAATTCTTGTCAGTTTATTATGTATGTGATTGCTCTTCATAACTTCGAAGATTTTATAGTGGAACGCAACATTCATTCAGTCACCTAATGAATCTTGGTAAAACTGAAAAACAGCCTTTTACCTTTTATCAATTCTTATTTATCACAGTTTTTTAAACTATTGTCGCAATCTATAAGAACACCGATAAAATGTTATAATTCCTTTATTGGAGGTTGAAGTTCTTCCGAATTTTGTTTTTGACATCCAGTCCGCAACACACCTCACCGCGAACAGACACACAAACGCACACTTACACTTCCGGCCATTCCTCTGCTAATCTGTCAGTCAGAATTGGGACAGGGTCAACGAGAACTGATTTGGCCCCAAGGACCTTGACTGATTCAGGTAAGTGAGAAGAGAGGGAGAGGTTAGGTCTTGAGTCTGAGTTCTTTTGTGGAAATTGAACGCAAGCAAATTTTCATGTTTATTTCTTTACTTGACTTATATTGAATCATTTAACTGCTTATATATATGCTCTGAGTTTTCTGTAAAAGAAAACAATTACGGCGGCTTTGTTTGTCCGTCCGTTCTTCTTCTGCCCGCCCTCAGATCTTATAAACTACCGAGGCTAGAGGGCTGCAAATTGGTATGTTGGATATCATTATTTTTTCAAGATTCCTCATAAAAAACAACATTTATTCTTCAGTCTCTATTCTTTTCTAAATTGCTGTATATACTACAAAATAAACAGGCACACAATCAGTCATGCACATGTTTATTACAGAAGAACATTGAATAAGCGAGTTCAAAGTAATCCTGATTATTCAGTAATTTATCCACTCCTACGAACAGACTCTGCACAATTGCTTTCAAATGATGCTTAGCGCAGATAAAAATAACCGGAGTCACCACAGCAATTTGATGCTCTCTCGAAACGCATGAATGACCTACACAGGGTCTTGTACACAAGGCTACATTTGGCTTGGAGGGTGAAGACTATGGTAGATAATCCACCAATCACGGAAAATTATAGTTAGATATGCAGTGATGGTCATTGTTTAATTTCTTATGAAGGATAATCCAAAGGGTATTTTAGCTTAAGCCATGATCTTCTTAGCCTTCACAGAGTTCATTACGTAGACCTAATAGATGACGTGTTATTCCCTCACAATATAACAATGACCTTTAAGGTTAAAAACATCAATTAGAATATGAACCTTCTACTAAAACCAATAAGGAGATGGAGAATGAAACCAAAATTTATATTTCATTCCGTATAAGAGAGATTGCGATTATCAGTCATTGACTATGATGAAAACAACTCTTAAATCTAGAAAAATCCGTCGCATAGTATTTATGTAACTTTTGAATTGCTGACCATTTTATTCTTTCCAAGAACGGCCACATCTGTAATATCAATACACGAAAATCAGAACATCTCTGCTAAAGGCACTCAGCCAATTAAACTCTGCGCTAAAAGCAATTTGACCATTCGTTTGCAAGTGGTAGGTCGGCTAATCCCTAAACCAGCGATTCCCAACCAGGGTTTCGTGGATCCGTGGGGTTCCTCATTCCATCACCAAGGGTTCCGCAAGAAGTCTTGAAATAAAAATGTATTGTAAATGACAATGATCTGAATTTATACAGCTCGAATAGCAGTGGAAGATATTATATGGTTTGTAGTAAGTATATATATATATATATATATATATATATATATATATATATATATATATATATATACATATATATATATATATGTATATATATATATATATATATATATATATAAAAATATATATAGATATATATATATAGAGAGAGAGAGAGAGAGAGAGAGAGAGAGAGAGAGAGAGAGATGGCTTGTAGATAAAGGTTCCCTAGGATATAAAAATTGTTCCCAGGGGTTCCTTAAACGTATAAAGGTTGGGAATCACTGCTCTAAACGCTGCTTTCCATGACTTCAAAGCAGCAGAAACTCCCTGTAATGGCGATTTGTATATATGACATGCAGTGCTTTTTCACTTCCTGCACCTCCTATTATTACTTTGTACAAGATAATACGATAAAGGTGATGAAGGAATTAACCCATTTCTCCCTGAATTTTATTTTTAGAATTTTTTTTATTATTTTAGCTTAATATGTATATTCATATAATATAATCATATATTTTATGCATTTTTCATGGTATTCGCCCATATTTAATACGTACTATATATAGTAGGTAAGGCAAATATGGGGTACACATTTTTATCGAGGAGATATTTTTTATGATAAAGTCCGTTGGTATTTTGTCATTATTAAGACTATGTATGAGACATAAGACACTAAATAATAATATGTATTACCGAATATTATAAAGATAATATTGCAGTTGACTACTGAAATTTCTCTCATTCATAAGCTCTACCACTGTTGCATGCGCTGACAGTATTTGAATACGTAGTTACGTAAGTAAATGTTTAACAGGAAATTGTGATACTTGATGTAGATATGCTTTAGAAAGGAAATTCATTCATACTTAAGTTTTGAGATAAATTCCCTGATATCACACAATAAGAAACCAGATACTATAATTAGCTGTGTTCTAAAGAGCACGACGATGATACTCAACAAAGCATTTTACTTATGATGGAACACCACATTTCATACTCCCTTATGAAATGAAGGACGAGATTTGCACGAAGATAGAGCACATTTCCATGCCTGTTTTCCAAAAGTTTGACAAGGTGACTACGCTGTCATAACATACATCTGGAATAACCCGGAAAAACTGTCTTTCTGTCCTATTCCCACAAGTGGTTCTGCCTGCTGAAGATATGTTCTTGCAGTGAGGTGCCTGAATGACAACAGTGGAAAGTTGCTTTCATCAATCGTCCGATAAAAAATATTAGCCACCGCCACTTTTTCATTCTAACTGATATATGATAACAGTTGATGTTCTGGTCCATCTTATCAGTGCCACCCATGAGTCTGTTGTAATCACCAATGAGATGAGGTTGACTTACGCTAATTTTCATTACGTCCTATGCTCACCATTCGGATACATTTTCCAGGGGATAAATAAGAGAACATTGTATACCACTGAAACCAACCACATCCTGTGAATACCCACAACAATATCCATATTGCCTCGAGGAACCTTCATTTCGTTTGTGGAGTTTATAGGGAAAGTCTTCGGAATTCTATTGTTCCTTATTCTTTCGGTTGCTCCATAGTTTATCCCTGATAGGTGATTTACTAATGGTAAACTTGTGAAGTGGTTTTAGAAGTAAAGCATCTCTGGTATATATTTTATATGTTTTGGGCGTTTTTCAAATATAATAATCAAAATGCCTCAACCTTTTCCAAACATTTCTTCATAGTGACGATTCAACCCGAAGGTTGTCCCTTATTGTTACATAAAAATAGCTAGATATCTAAGAGGAGAACTTAGGCATCAAGCTTTGCATCCAAATCTCAGTTTTTTTTTCTGAATGCACTGTTTGCATCCGTGCCTACTAAAATATTCTATCATTGCCTATTCAAATGATTTATGTTGATCCGTGTAGAAGGTTATGTCAAATTTTTTGTTTAAATGGTCATTAGAGGTTGGATTTTTGCCATTTTGTCATCCTTGTTTAGTGTCTGATTAACAATGAAATGCAGAAAACGTATTTCTTCAAGTCTATCGTGTGACATTGCCTTAGCAACGAGTTCGACTCCAACATCAGCGTCCAAATATAGCAGTATAATTGGCGACTTACTTGTTTCGCTGGGCCATTTAGAAATAGGGAACTGAAACAATTATGATGTTATCTGCAAAGTAATTCATCAGCTACTAGGTATTCATCCAAAGAACACAAAATAACAAACAAGCACTTTATTCTAACGAAGAAACGACAAAGTTGCTCTTAGGAGATACTTTCTCTAAGATTTTTCCCGTCCGTTACATATTTTGCCTCCATATCTGCCTGCCCTACTATATATAGTAGGTAATAAAATAAAGCCTGTAATATTTGTGCTTCAACTTCTGCCTCAGTTTTGTATATATTAATTGGTTAATGGTTTTCAATGACATAATATGTATCAATATAAAGAAGTTTCATGAACTTGTGTAACCATGAGCTCAAGTAAAAAATGTGAAAATATTAAAACATTCTATATACCTTTGGTATTTTGTCAAAAAGTAGAAAAATGCGGATACAACAAAGAAAATTTCCTGTTTATATTAGTGATTAGATAAACAAGAACGAAAGAATATGCAAAACAATAAGAAAAACAAGAGAGACGAGGGTGTAATGTGTCCTAGCAATTGCACTACTATATATAGTAGGTCAGGCATTAATGGGTTAATAATGAAAATATTTGGAAAGGAACCACTTAAGTATACAAAGGTTTAACTAAAATGATTTGATTGCTGCTGCAGTGGAGTTTGATTTATAACAGAGCTTTTTCATATTTTTGTATGTTTTTTTCTCTCATGGCAGAAAGGTCATGGTCATATAATATTTATCTGGTGCTTATTTTATTCCCTGAAGATTAGCAATAAGATTAAGCGAATTTTCATTTTACCAAAGAAAGTGTCCCTACAGAGGATATGTACAAATCACCGTCGTTTCTCTTCCTCTGAAATACAGCATGTCTGAAAAAATAAGCAATTTTCCAGGGAAATTACGCCAAACCGTAAGCTTTGTCACAATCTGTGGAACAGAAAATTTGACAATGGAAAAGAAAAAAAAGAATTACAGACTGGGTTTAAAAAACCCTTTGAACCTTACGGTACCCCAGCAAAAGAAAAAGGCTTAAAGAAACGAGTCCTGATATAACCAGACACCAGGAAGGAAAGCGAAAAATATTTGGATAAAAAAATTGAATATATAAGAAAAATAGGGAAAGATTTCTGTTATTCTTCACATATATTAGATATTTGTTATAATAAAGACCACAAAATAGTTTTATAGTGTAAGTAACACGGAGAAAGAAATTTCTAAGAACATTCTCAGTTTGCCTTATTTCAACGGACTTGAAACCATTAAATCATTGCTAAACGCCTTTATGGTCAACCTTGTTTTTTTTCTATGATAACACACTAAAAGGAATGTTAATAAAAAATGGCCCCAGAGAAAGCAACAACTTAATAATATTAAAAATTCCATGTATGGATTGTCCCTCATTTTATCTCGGACAGTCGAGCAAGGGCCTAGTAGTGAGGTTAAGCCAGTATGAATATTCTGTAAAAACTGAGCAAACATCTAATGCATTATTCATTCATTTAAGTGAAAACAACCACCAAATAAATTGGATTGATAGTTCAGTAATTGCAAGGTCAAAAGATGTCTTATCACGAAATCTTTTAGAGTCTGATTTAATACGACTTACTTCTCATTGTAATTTCAATATTAGTCGTGGCCTGTTTCATTTGGTCCCTTGTATTTGTAACATGTTTAAGAATGGCCTCAAAGATATAATTACAGTCTTAATAAAAATTAGTTGCCTTAGAGATATCTTCGTTGTATTTGTAAGTTTAATATGAATTGTGAATATGTTTTTGTTTACTAAAGTTCTGAATAGCTGTCACCTATAATAATCCTTTAATTGTCTTGTCCTTGTGTCTGAGCAGATCGTCTTAAACTTTTAATTGTACCCATGTTTTTGCCTGTTTGGGAAGGTTACTCATCTTCCAGGTGTGTCGGATTGTAGGTACTAATCTCTTTATAATCCCTATCTGTCGGTTATACGACCTTTCGTGTATTGTCATTTCCTAATGTAAGTCAGTTCGTCTGCTAAGTAAAGGACGTTTGAACATCGAAAGATCTCGCGGTTCTCCGTTGTTTATTTTCCCTCGTGGCATATACCTTTATTTATGGATTTATCACGTTCCTAACTTTCGTGATTCTGTTTTATATATATAATATATCTATATATATCTATTTATATATATATATAGATATATATATATATATATATATACTGTAGCCGTCTGCGCCCCGTCACCGCCAAGTATTATCAAGCATTAGAATGTAACAGAAAATGTCATGCCCCAAAATACACCAGTCCCTTTTCCGTCCCGAAGAACTAAAAGGGATAAATCCGACTGCCTGCTTCTCCCCCGTCGATGTTTCCCCTTGGTTAGCCTTTTCATATTTGATCTGCAGATATCACTAGGATACCATCTCACATATGTATTTTGTAAAATCATCTCTGTTCAGATTTTTAGGGTTATCGGCTGTTCATGTCTCTGTCGCCAAGCTGCTTCTTCTTGCAAAGATTCTAGTACACTTTTGTGTACTAGAGAGAGAATGGTTGTGCGTCATTCAGCATTGTTCACATACAAACGAGTCATATCTTTGTTTCCCGGCACATTCAGGCCTTTATAGAATGAAGATCTAAACATGGAGCGGGTAAGAAAAATAAATAAATAAAGGCTAAAATACCAAAAGAGAAGATGCAGCTTAAAAGTTTTGCGTAACGTAGTCTTTCTACGCTGGGCGTTTGGGAGAAAAACGTACCAACATTTCAGATCTTTGACTTTGCTTGAGAGAGACAGAAAACGGAAAGGCAGCTTCACTGCGATGGGTCCATTCCTAACATTTTTACTTTTTACGAATATCAACATCCGGTTGCTTATAAAAATAACGATTGTCGGTCAAATTACCAAGTCCTTCGGGATGAGAAACAAAAATTAACATAAATAAGAACAAGTAAGACAAAAACAAAAACAAAATCAATAATTAAAACAAATTATGTACATAGCGGTACGCAAAAATAGAATTTCTTCACTTATATCGCAGACTGTAAGTGTAATTGATCATTGATTTTATTGTGAGCAGAAATAACTGATCACTTATTCTCAACCCATCACTACACGTAGCCTATATGTGACCTGAAGTGTAAATTTTTTAAACCTCTCAGCCATGCGTATGTGTTATTTGTGGCAAATGATAACAAGTAATAAATGCTCTGAAGTTTTCTTGGCGCAATCGAGTTTTCTATACAGTGTATAATGGCGTATGAAACTTTCAGCCGAGACCCATGAAACTTTCAGCCACGTCCCGGTGGTGGCCTGTATTTTTGGCACCTATACTCTACCGAGTATAGAGAGCTGCAATTTGGTATGTTTGATATTTGGAGGTTGGGTGATCAACGTAACAATTTGCAGCCATCTAGCCTCAGTAGTTTTTAAGATCTGAGGGCGGACAGAAAAAGTGCGGACGGACAAACAGCCATTTTAGTAGTTTTATTTGATAGAAAACTAAAATGTATGTGATTATATGAGGAGAAAGGTGTGGAGATCTATGATGTATACATGGACTTACAAAATGCTATGATGTAATTTATTAGACGGAACGTGGAAGGCTGATTTGCTGGGAACGGTTAAAACTTCCACAATGTAAGGTAAGCGTGTATAAGAACACGCACACAACCATACACACACACACACACACACACACACACACACACACATATATATATATATATATATATATATATATATATATATATATATATATATATATAATATATATATATATACATATTGTCCAGGTGACGAATGGTCAGGAATCCATCCGATGAGAGCATTCCAGGAGATTCGTCGAAGAATTGAGAACGACCGGGACCACTCCCAGTGTGTTTTTACAATCCTTAAATGTTTCCCTCCACTCTTGAAAATACTGCCCACTTCCACTTGTCTATTGGCATTTCTTTCACTTGCTTCCTCATGGCTCTGTCTATTTCCTTCACTCACTTTCTTAGATTTATCAAAGGTTTATTTTGTGTAACCCTACCAACGGTCCTTCCCAATCATTCACAAAGAATCATTGATATTGTCTTTTTATTACTTTTTTGTCTATGGCATCTGAATCGAGGGCTTACTGTATTTTGGATATTTTTATCATATCCATCACATTCACATTGTTAAAGAGAGAGAGAGAGAGAGAGAGAGCTGTAGACTAAAAATAATAAAACTATGCAACGTCAACAACGATAGAGAAAGGATACATTATGTAATAACATGTATGCCGTTTGATACAATACTCAAATGGAGAGAGAGAGAGAGAGAGAGAGAGAGAGAGAGAGAGAGAGAGAGAAGCGAGAGAGACGAGAGAGAGAGAGAGAGAGAGAGAGAGAGAGAGAGAGAGAGAGAGAGAGAGAGATGAATAATATGCTTTAAAAACACAGTGTATCCTCTCAACCTAACAGAAAACTAGTGTTTTAGATTTCAATAAATATTTTTGTTTACTCGCTTTATAAAAATTTAACCGATAAAATCAAGTGAGTAGAAATAACAGTACATCATGATATGTAATATTAGGTGCAACGTAAGGACATGAATATACATAAATTCCGTCATTTTCAAATGGCATCCACAGGTTAGAGGTCAGGTGTCCCTCAAAAAGCTAGATTTGTGAATGGCTCTCTCATCATCCGACCAGATAATATATTATTATTCTTCCCACCAGCGCCGTTTCAATAGTTCTTATTACTTGTACTTTCCAATCTTCTTTTGGTCTCTTCCCCTCTGGGAATATGAGGTCAGAGAGTGTGCAAATGTCGTCATATGAGCCTATGCAGCCAAAGAACATCTACACGTTTTTCTTAGATTTTTGTATATGAACATATTATTATTATTATTATTATTATTATTATTATTATTATTATTATTATTATTATTATTATTATTATTATTATTATCCTTATTTTTTTTTTTTTTTTTTGTTTGCTTTATCACAGACCTCCAATTCGACTGGGTGGTATTTATAGTGTGGGGTTCCGGGTTGCATCCTGCCTCCTTAGGAGTCCATCACTTTTCTTACTATGTGCGCCGTTTCTAGGATCACACTCTTCTGCATGAGTCCTGGAGCTACTTCATCCTCTAGTTTTTCCAGGTTCTTTTTCAGGGATCTTGGGATCGTGCCTAGTGTTCCTATGATTATGTGTACAATTTCCACTGGCATATCCCATATCCTTCTAATTTCTATTTTCAGGTCTTGATACTTATCCATTTTTTCCCTTTCTTTCTCTTCAACTCTGGTATCCTATGGTACTGCGACATCAATGAGTGATACTTTCTTCTTGACTTTGTCAATCAACGTCACGTCTGGTCTATTTGCACGTATCACCCTATCCGTTCTGATACCATAGTCCCAGAGGATCTTTGCGTGATCGTTTTCTATCACTCCCTCAGGTTGGTGCTCGTACCACTTATTACTGCAAGGTAGCTGGTGTTTCTTGCACTGGCTCCAGTGGAGGGCTTTTGCCACTGAATCATGCCTCTTTTTCTACTGGTTCTGTGCAAGTGCCGGGCATTCACTTGCTATGTGGTTTATGGTTTCATTTTTCGTATTGCACTTCCTACATATGGGAGAGATGTTATTTCCGTCTATCGTTCTTTGATTATATCTGGTTCTTAGGGCCTGATTTTGTGCCGCTGTTATCATTCCTTCAGTTTCCTTCTTTAGCTCTCCCCTCTCTATCCATTGCCATGTGTCATCGCTGGCTAGTTCTTTAGTCTGTCTCATGTATTGTCCGTGCATTGGTTTGTTGTGCCAGTCCTCTGTTCTGTTTGTCATTCTCCTCTCTCTGTATATTTCTGGGTCTTCGTCTACTTTTATTAGTCCTTCTTCCTATGCACTCTTGAGCCACTCGTCTCCACTGGTTTTCAGATATTGCCCCAGTGCTCTGTTCTCGCTGTTGACGCAGTCCTCTATACTTAGTAGTCTTCTCCCTCCTCCCTTTCGTGTTATGTATAGTCTGTCCGTATTTGCTCTTGGGTATAGTGCTTTGTGTATTGTCATATGTTAACTGGTTTTCTGATCTATGCTGCGGAGTCTGCCTTAGTCCATTCCACCATTCCTGCTCTGTATCTGATTACTGGCACGCCCATGTGTTTATGGCATGTATCAAGTTTTGACTTGAGTATCGCCTTGAGTCTCTGCATATATTCTTTCCTGATCGTGTCCTTCATCTCTTGGTGTTTTATATCCCCTCCTTCCATTATTCCCAGGTATTTATATCCAGTCTCATCTATGTGTTTGATGTTGCTCCCATCTGGTAGCTTTATCCCTTCAGTTGTCGTTACTTTGCCTTTTTGTATGTTGACTAAGGCGCATTTTTCTATTCCAAACTCCACCCTGATGTCCCCAGATACAATCCTTACAGTCTGGATTAGGGAATCTATTTCCTTGATGCTCTTACCATACAGCTTGATGTCGTCCATGAACATCAGATGGTTGATTGTGTTGCCTCTTTTCTTGAGTTGGTACCCGGCATCCATCTTCTGTAGTACTTTTGTCATTGGGATCATGGCTACTACGCCATCCCACTTAGAAAAGCCGAATTCAACCATCCTCAAGGCCAGGATAAGAATGCTCCCCATGACAGAAAAAGAAGCTAAGAAATAAAGAATAAATAACATAAAAAACCAAGGAAATAAATATCAGATGAATTATAAACTCAAATCCATGTCAGCCTGATCAATACAAATAACATTTGCACCAATCTTCATATTTTGCTTTTCCAACGATTTAACTGTTTCATTAGGAGAGCTTATGAAGAATTTGAACGCAACAGGAATATCACATCAAACACCCACAATTACAAAGTAGGGCTATAACCAGTGCTTCAGTTTTTTCTTCATTCTCCGAAAGCCCCTATTCTTTACCGGAATATCAAAATTTGGACTGTTTTTTTGGCGGGCAATTGATGATCCAGGATCGTTAAAATCACCATCACTCAGGTGTGTCCAGTATCATTAGCCACTGTAATGACTGAGCCGGAAACGACTTATTAGTACAATGAAAAGATGCATCTGAAACTGCCACCAGCTGAGACGTGCAACTCTATCATCACAGAAACAATGCCTGATTCTAGAAATAGTAGACTTAAGAGCTGCCCATCACGGGCTGGAGAAACTATTAAATTGAGGTGATTGGCTACGCAAATATATTCACTCAAAGTCAGACATTTTTGTCCAGGCATCCTCTTAGAAGAGTCCATGTTACTGGTTCAATGTCCTTCGAGAGCTTTTGAGACGCTATAAATCTCAACGCAGAATGTGGGGCCTTTGTCTTTGTGTCGCTCGAAAAAACAAAGGGCGCCAATGGAAATCATAAATGAGGTGTTTTCTGACATACTAGATAGCAAGTATATGCAAAACGATGCAAAATAGCACCTGTGGTCCACACGATCTAATATGGTTGATTATTAGGTTTGATATGGTTCAGATGGCTTTCATTGACAAATTTATATGAAATTTTCCTTAAGCGATTCAGTGACAAGTTTTCAATTGAATATCTACCTTTCATGTGACCAATGGCGCAGAAAATTGACTACTGGGCTTGAAACTGAATTTTCTTGAATTTGTAGGGTAAATCAGATGAGGTAACTGCCAACCTTATGATAAATAAATATTTTCTTTCATACATGAAACAAATGGTAATATAAATCTTATAAAGCGCCACTTTTCACCATTTGTGGTTAGGTCTCATCTGTTGATTTTATGCTAATCGGATGGAGAACTAAATATACTCACGCAATTAAGAAACTGAATCTGCTAGATTTGCCCATTTGACGATGGCAGAAGAGTTAGCTTACTTGAAGATGGAAACCTACAGATTATGTAGTTCAGTAACTGAAGTACAAAGTTTATATGCCGGAGAAGGCCCATTGACATAGGCAATTGTGGTTCCCCTTTGTTTATGAGTTAGGAATACCGTGAAATTCAACTGCATAAGTCTCAACAGTTGAGTACTGGTTAATAGTACCTTTGTGCAAATAATTCATCATGTTAAGCTTTGCCTTACAATAATTAATTTTCTCTTTCCCTTATAACTCGCTTCATGCGACTGAGGGAACTTTCGTTAATAGAGAGAATATTTGCACGTCTTCTTATCGAAGAGAAAGTTATACAACCATTGAGGCATGAGAAAATGATACTACGCTTCAACACATTCTGTTGATTTTAACCTTTATAATATGACACTGTAACCAACTAGAGACAAACGCTTCAAACGCTTATTTAGTCTATGCATTCGTTTGTGAACTATACTTGTTTACAGAAATGTCAAAGAACTTTTTCTCTAAAAAAATATAGACGTAAAAGAAGTTTGTATTTTTTATCACAACTCGTGATGGGAAGTTGTTGATAGTTGAATGAAATATTTTTGTGCTCTAAGGGAAGTGATTGTAGTGACGAGACTCGCAGACCTAAAGAAAAAGAAAATAAATATCATACAAGCTCACAAACTGATTATGAAAGACAACGGAAGGACAGCAGTGAATTTCCATTTTTTTTTTTTTTTTTTTTTTTTGTAATGGCGAGAAATATTGGAAAATCTAGAAAGGGAACAACTTCTAGCCTTGCATAAGCAGTACATTATGATATGTAACATTTGGAGACTGTAAGACTTGAGTGGTTTGGGTAGCCCGAAATAATAAAAAAGCTTCACCAAAAAACCAAAATTAATCGTTCTGATAACTTTCATCCCCTTCTATTGGACATCACATGAAGTTATGTGGTAATATTTTTGTTGAAAAAATGCATTTATTGTCCTCGTAAAATAATCAAGGAGAAAATGTCAGCACATGAATTTAGGACATGAGTTTAAAAGCTTATTTATGCAATGACTAGTCTCTTTTTTATTAGCATTACTGTATAAGTTGATTCACATAGTTAACTTATATTTCCACAGCTCTATAAGGCAATTTGTTAATGGGTTATCTAAATGGCCACTAAAACTTACTGATATTTATATGGAATTTGTTTTATAGACTTAACCAGTCAGGAACATGTAAATATCTGAATGCGTTTGGCATAATTTAGTACGTTTCAGTTTAAGAAAACATCCTTCATAATATAAATTAATGTGTGAGCAGAGAATGATAGTAACCGTCATCCCCAAAAATACATTAGATTAATGAAGAACATTGATTTCAGTCATAAAGACTGAATTTACAATTAGAAAATGTAAAAAATATAGACCTGCTAAAGAATGGATTGCTAAAGGCCTCTCGTGAGACCGTAATGCTTGAAAAGAAAAAGTAAGGAGGCTTCTCCTCTCCTTTCCCGTAGAAACGAGAGATAGCAGAGGAAAAGGGGATCCTCTTCGCCCTGTGTTAGCAGTGGAAAGAGCTTAAATCTCGTGGATGGTGGATCTGACAGCAACTTTTCCCTCGACCTTCCTTTAGCCCACACTTTTGGCTGTTATCAAATGAACGTTTTCAAACTCGACTAAACCATAGATGCCTTACCTGTCCGGAGAACGTCTACGAATAAGTTTGAGATCACGAAAAGTTTCTACCCATAAACGAAAGTGGATGAATTTCATCAGCATCTGTCTTTTTTATTTTGTGGCTCCCATATGTTAAGTAAATCCCTTCAGTTAACACAATATCCTTTTTAACTAAAGCTACCTAATCCTTTTATTGGCTGTTTTATATATCAAGACAAATGTAAGAACGATAAGGACTATGGGTACCCGAAATTTTTCTTTATAATATAAATTTTTCTTTATCGTGCTCCGGTTATAGGACTGCTAAGTTTCCTTAGCCTATACTCTCCAAAATTTCAATAGACGCTTTTTTTCCTACATTTTGTTTCATGTCATATTTTACCTCGATACCTCTCCTATATCAAGGATATTATTTGAAACATGATTGTTACAAGATGATCCAGAGACTTACCGTTCTTCTCAAACTAAAATTTTCCCCCTAAGATCGATACAACAATACACATGCATTTATAAACATGGGGAAAACCCCATGTATTCATTAGGTAAGCGTGGACACGAAACGGAAGGCAGACCCCATAACTCCATTACACACTCAGGCTCTTTCTCTCTCTCTCTCCCGGCAATCACCCCATCTCTCTCTCTCTCTCTCTCTCTCTCTCTCTCTCTCCATTCTAACAGGTAATGAAAATGAGAGAGTTGCATCATAACATAACGTTTATTTACAATAACTAAATCAATTAACTAAGTAATCCAGTCTTACAGACTAACTTAAAACAACTCATTGTCAAGTCACCCAAAAGTCCTGGGAACTCTTTTGTCCCACCGAAATCCAGAACCGTCTGCCAAAGATACAGAACACATTCCGGTAAGTACACACACAAGTTTAAAGACAAAGTTAACAAAATGGAACATCTTACAAGATATCAAACAAGCCACCCCTTTGGCTAAAGTAAAGGTAACACTTACCCATTTCCAACCGGGCACTAAACACTGTCACAAACAACCTGGCGAATGCCACGGCATCTTTGCCTATGACTCGAAGCCCTCTGTCAAAATCCCTCCCATAGGCTTGGGTATGAACGCTTTTAACAGAAAGAGGCGCACACGCACATACGAACACACAGTTCGCTAGCGCCTCACGGTTCTAGCTGCATCTAGTTTCACAAAGGCACTTTGGGAAGAGTTCATAAACTGTCGTACATTGACTTCCTGAACTAAGCACTTTTATCTCACGCCATCCCCTAGAACTCATTGATCAGCTATTCTCAGGTCGTTACTCTGCCCTGTCCTCCACATTCCACAGGTTACAGAGAATGCACGAACAATATATTATTAATCAAAACCCTATGTCTTACAGATTGCTCGGCCTCGCACCTATATGCTAGCTCCCGCCTAGCAAAATTGCTTATATAATACAAAACATTGGCCGGCTTAAAATAAAATATAAGAAAAACTGCACGTCTCTGGCATTATAAAATAAAGTCTTATCACGCTTTAATCTCCCAATAACACAAGACGCATTTTCTCTCATATTTTCTGCATTAGGATTCTTGAATATCCCTCTTCGCTTGTCTGCAAGTAGCTCCACAGACAGTAGCAGGCTATAGCAGGCTGTAGCAACTGTAGGAACGGAATGCCTCCCTCATCGTAGAAGACTCTCACGGCTTCTTGTAGATCCCCAAAAAACACGCTGTAGAATTCTCTCGAACACCCATCTTGGAAATACTTGTAATCACCCTGGACAACATGGCAGCAACCTCACTTCACGGCTGGTGGACGTCTTGCTGGTGTCGGGGAACGACTTTTGGGCGTTAGTATGTCAGTCAGGTCACTGGTCAATCTAAGAAAATTAACCCAAACATACTACCTCTATCAAACAATGATCTCAAAAAGGTCAGAAATACTAACTGAACGTCTCCCAATTAACTCCCTTAAATATGACTACTAAAATGATAAGTCATTATCACAACTCTCTAAGAAAAAAAAACATCAAGTTCTCCAACTCAATTCTCCAAACTCGCACATCAGCACACACACAACTCAGAAATCACAGCAACTCCACGGAATTCTGCACTCACATTTCGAACTCGAATGTGCTCACAAGAGAAAAAAAAGAAAAAATTCGTAACAAGCCCAAGAAAGAAAAGAATCACGTAACACCCAGACCCAAAAATATTCTCGCAAGCTGATATTTAAACAACCCACAAAATCAGTAAAAATCTCCAACTTTTAACAGCAAAAACCCCTTTACTGCTCAATAATTAATCACAATGAGACTTAATGTCAAACTCCCATTTACGTAAATAGCAACCCTCGAAAAATTACACCTCCCGGTAAAATCAAATCTCCCGTCCAAAAAAGAAATGCTACTTAAGCTCAATCCCCAAATCATATCTCTCATAGGAAAAGGAAGAAAAATAATAAAAAAAAGAAGGATAATCACAAGTAAGTTTCCCCAATCACAAAATACATAATACATGCATAATATGCATAACTCCCGCGTTTTCCCCAAAAAGTGCTCCATGTAAAGCCCCGGAATTTGCCAGAAAGCAAACTCTCATACATGCGCTTTCGTGAAATGCTATAGCCACATTTCCAGATATTGCAAAAATTCTGATCTGTCACCATCAGAGGAAAAGAATCAGCACACGGCTCATCACATCGCCTGTCAGCAGAAAAATCACCTGCGGACGTATGCTCTAACAACAGCGCAAAAATTGTCCAGTCAGACACGTAAGTTTGGAAACTCATGATTCTCAAGAAAAAAGGTCTAACTGACACATTTCACAGAATTAACTCCAGGATATGACTAATGTGTTCAAAAATTTGTCTCGAAGACTTATTCTCTCAACATGACTTTTCCCCAAATTATATTTCTCCAAGAATAACACACTTGTGAACATAAAAAATGCACACACATCTCCATATAACTCGTAATGCAGTAATGCCACTTCTCTCTAAATAGTCACGAAATCAAAAAAAGAGAACCACAGAAATCTTCTCTTGACTCGAAAAAAAAACTCCATAACCACAAAAAGAGGGTCACCCGCCCAAGATTAATTCCAACTCCATTATGAGACATCATATCAATAATAACACCACTCCGGTTATAAAAATATTTCCTCCATTTGGTTAATAACCAACCCCCTATATTATTCTCTTATTTATTCAAAGCCACACGTCAGTAAAAAGAAAAAGACACCACTCCAGGAATAGAGAATAATCACCTCTATTTCGGCAAATACAAAATATTTACCTCTATTTCCCCAATACTCCATGTGGAACAAAACAAGGCTCCAAAAAATATATCTCCAAAAAATGTGCACTCAAGGCATCTAACTCACACACTCACAAATATTGCCCCATAATCTCCAAATATGTGTCTCCATTTGCAACAAAGATGGCTGCAAAATAATTGAACCAAACATAGCTCATACCACATTGGCAAATATCAAAAATGGCCAAAAATATATATCTCCCATATATTATATCTCAAAATATAACTCCAAAATAATATATCTCAATTATATCTCAATTCTAACTCCAATTCTCCAGAGAATAACTCAATGTTATAGTAAAAACTATAAAAACTCACTCCATTTAGCATAACTGCTAAAAAAGGGCAAAAACTCGGCAAATAAAACTGTCTAGAAAATTCTAGAGAAAATCACCAATGTGCCACAAGTCATTGTAACGGAATTCCCAACTCACAGTGTCTAAGCAAAGACTTCCCCATATGCACTATGACATAAGTCATTAGAAAACTTAACCAAGTTTCCTATCTCTCACAAAGTTGTCACAAATACAACAAGGGTATTGTGCAAGAAAACTCACAATTTCTGGAACACAAATATCCAGAGAAAAAATGTAGTGCCATTACGTATGCATTCAAAACATGCAAGAAATTCTCCCCTATATTACTCTATAGCATCAAATAGCTAAAACACGAACACGTTCTCTTAAATGACTCTAAGTCATGAACTGAGATAATATTCACACTAACTGGAGAGAAAAAACAAATTCAAATTCACCCATGGTAAAAAAAAAACTTGTGTCAGCGATGGCTAATTTCCAAAAAAGGAGAAAAAAAAATCATCGGCACCATTAACTATCTCCCGTAACTCACTAGATGTCAAGCAATTATCTGCTGAACTCATAAAAAAAGAAAAAAAAACTAAAACAATGTGTTGTTAGTTCTTCCCATAATCACAAAAGATTTCACCTCCCTTGATAGCATTAAAACACCCACGTATTAGTATAAAAAAAAAAAACAGTATCAGAAATATCATTATCACAAAATCACCAAAAAAATTGCTATCATCAAAATCATCAGTATCAGTACAAAAAAATATCACCAATGTTAATGCTTGTCCATTCTCCAAAAATTCAGCAAAAAATTCAGCAAAATTCAGCAAAATTCAGCAAAATTCAGCAAATTCAGCAAAATTCCACACAATTCACCAAGATTCAGCCAGATTCATCAAGATTCAGCAAAACTCATCCCCGTGAATCACTGAAATATTCTCCAAAGTTACAAAAACTGAACAAACAATTAACACAAGACTTCTCCCATTAATTCATTGTAATAATTCTCCTTGAATAATTATCTGTAATAATTATTGAATTATCTCCCATGAAATATCTCAAATCTCTCGTAAAACAATTCTCCCGTAATGATAATTATACTTAAGCAAACCTCCCGTGACACATCTCAAGTATAATAATTATCAATAATAATAATAACTCTACACAGCAATAATTCTCTTGCAAACATTTCAAGTAAGGGTGAAATTCAAATAGCATACAACAGTATTGCTGAATCCTATGACATACAATTTCTCCCGCATGCAACACCATGACATAACACCATTGCCACACAACACAGATACAACACCAATCATCGGCATTTCAAAGTAATTTCTCCAACACAATAAAAAAAATAATCTGTGTATCCCCAATATATTTGTGTCTTTCAAGGCACAAAGAAACATATAACACATCCCGTGCATGTTAACTACTTTTCCCCTCATTTTCGTAAAAGAAAAATCTCTTTTTATTTCCTTTTCTCTTCCTCCAAGAGAGAGAGAGAAAAAAAAATCTCTTTTCTAAAAAAAAGACTCTACGGGCATTTCACTTCATCAACTTATCAACCAGCTGATATCTTAGCATTCAATGTCAAGGCCAAATCCATCTCCCAACACAAAGGAAAAAAAAGGAAAAGGGGGAGTTCACCCACACTGAGAAAAAAGAATTTCTCCCCCCCTGAGAACAACCCCTCAGTCAAGCAGCAGAACAGCCCGAGGCATACACAAGTACCCATCTCGCAATGCCCTCCCCTGCACTATCTCTCGAGTGAGGCAAGTGGTACCCATGCAACTACCCTCCCAAGGGATGCCCGTACCCTCGCAATGCAAGGCGCCTCTCTGCAGAAATATGCTGAGCCCGTAAAATTGTGGCCGCTCTGTGTCACTAAGCCAAATATGCTTATCTAAGCACAGTTCCCATGCATAGAAAAATACACTCCTATGTTTTAAACAAAGACGAATGCATACGTCTATTACAAACATGCGTGAATAAAGAAAACACGTCACTATGGGGAAAGAAAAAATTGTTTTGACCTCTTGAACCAATCCCATAACCCTGAAATATTTAAACAAAAACCCTCTCCTTTTTGATAAACAATAGTTTAACACTCACCACTCCATAATGGGAAAAAAGAACTCTAAATTCTTCGTAAAAACGCGTAAATCTCGTCGGCACAATACAAACGCGACCGGTGAGATGACCCCTAGCAACACTCCCTTACAAACTAGACTGAGTTGCTTTGTCTCCCGACTCCCACCCTGAAAGAATCTCGGTACGAGCAAATTGATGACCTAATAGAAAATCTTTCTCATCCCCCCATCCCACGGACGGACATTTTCTCTACTACCCCTTTTTTTTTTCTAACTGGCCAACCATCCCTACATTGGCATTCCTAGGCATAGAAAAGCAAGAAAACTTTCATATCCCCTCTTTAACCGTCTGCCACCACTATAAACATGGGGAAAACCCCATGTATTCATTAGGTAAGCGTGGACACGAAACGGAAGGCAGACCCCATAACTCCATTACACACTCAGGCTCTCTCTCTCTCTCTCCCGGCAATCACCCCATCTCTCTCTCTCTCTCTCTCTCTCTCTCTCTCCATTCTAACAGGTAATGAAAATGAGAGAGTTGCATCATAACATAACGTTTATTTACAATAACTAAATCAATTAACTAAGTAATCCAGTCTTACAGACTAACTTAAAACAACTCATTGTCAAGTCACCCAAAAGTCCTGGGAACTCTTTTGTCCCACCGAAATCCAGAACCGTCTGCCAAAGATACAGAACACATTCCGGTAAGTACACACACAAGTTTAAAGACAAAGTTAACAAAATGGAACATCTTACAAGATATCAAACAAGCCACCCCTTTGGCTAAAGTAAAGGTAACACTTACTCCATTTCCAACCAGGGCTAAACACTGTCACAAAAAACTCCCCCGCGAATGCCACGGCATCTTTGCCTATGACTCGAAGCCCTCTGTCAAAATCCCTCCCATAGGCTTGGGTATGAACGCTTTTAACAGAAAGAGGCGCACACGCACATACGAACACACAGTTCGCTAGCGCCTCGCGGTTCTAGCTGCATCTAGTTTCACAAAGGCACTTTGGGAAGAGTTCATAAACTGTCGTACATTGACTTCCTGAACTAAGCACTTTTATCTCACGCCATCCCCTAGAACTCATTGATCAGCTATTCTCAGGTCGTTACTCTGCCCTGTCCTCCACATTCCACAGGTTACAGAGAATGCACGAACAATATATTATTAATCAAAACCCTATGTCTTACACATTTCTACATGCCTTTAATAGACACGATTCATCGAAGTAACTATAGCCAAATTTTCACTAGTGTAAAGGTTTTTCATAAACCACTAATAATCCTCTGACACTAAATATCAGCATCTTTTACCTTTACCCTTTAAATTGAATAATAATAAAAAAGTTGATCTTCAGAGATAAAAGTAGATTCAGCAATAACTTTTCCGGCTGGAGACGCTGTTTAGTGAGATATGATATGCTTTTCAAAAAACGCAGTTAGCTTCACAATACAGAGTTAGTATACAAATAGTCATTTTTGAAACATCCTTTGTACTTCTCTTGCGATGTCTATCCGTAATTCTTTTGACCGATTTTACAACCGTAAGTCTTCACAAAACCAATAAACCAACAAAGGACTCCTAACTGTATTTTTTTTTTTTTTTTTTTGGTTCTTATTGCCACCCACACTTTAATATTTAGTAAAACTTGTAGAATTCTCCTTCAATAGTCTAATGTTGTCGGTTGCTTAGTACACGTGATCAGTGAGCCCCAAGAATATATCTATTACGTAAATCATCCTTTTTACAAATATTCATGACTCTGCTCTAAATAACACCTTATTTGCCTATCACAGAGCTTTGATCAGTCTGGGTGAATGAATACTGCACTGGAAGAGAATTAAATGTCATTCATACTCGAATACTATGACGACCATTTTATTGGTGAATATGAATGCAGTTTACGCAACGAAAACATTTTTAAGCGCTGGAGTATTGCAATAGCGTTGCTGAATACTGTCAGATATCATTTATCAGATTATATATAAAAGGCATTTTGAAATTATGAAGTTATCTTATTAGTAAAGAATTTGCTAAATAGTCTTCAAGCTTCTAAATGTAATAAATGTTTTTGTAACATTTATCTTTTTGTAAGTAAAGATAGATTTGTACTATATAAAAGACTTTTATGGTATCAATGGGTAATCTCTTAAAAATCATATACAGAATCATACATTAATCTTTAAAATAAAAACAA
>NC_061110.1:31224885-31232385 GCF_015104395.2 Macrobrachium nipponense | reverse complement strand
TTTTTTTCAAAAATTCACAGCACGCTTAGTTTTCAAGATGAAGAGTTAATTTTTGGTTCAATGTTTTGTCATTGCCTGAAGTGTAGTATGTAACCATCAAAAATGAAAAAATATCATTATCATATCTAAATATTTTAATATATGACAGCAGGAAAAAATATTTCATATATAATTGTATACCAATTGCGCTGTGAGCAAAACGGTTAAAGCTAACGAGTTAATTTTTTTTTCGTTGTACACAAAATTGCTATGGTTTTGGTATATAACAAATTGTAAAACGACCAAAGCAACACAGAGAAAATATTATCACAATATGATGCATGAATTTGTAACTCGCGGATGTAAAAAAGTTGTTTTAAAAAGTTCACCATAAATCGAAATATTGTGCTAGAGACTTCCCGTTTATTGCAAAATGAAGGCAATTGATTGAATATTACTAGACTGTAAGTGTTGTAGCTTACAATTGCAGTTTTCGACCACTTCGGTCGAGTTAAAGTTGACCGAAGGTCAAATTTTTTCTATTAATCGTGATTTATATGAAAATATTTCAAAACTGATAAAAGCTACAACCATAAGTTATTTTTTTTGTATTCTACATTAAATTGCGCACATTTTCATATATAAAACTTTATGTAACGGCTAATATAAAACGGTGCAAACATTACAACAAACTGACGAAAGAATTTCTGATTTTTTCGGCAGAGTTACTGCGCAGACGCAAGGAAATAGTGTTTTTCAAAATTCACCATAAATCGAAATATCGTGCTAGAGTTTTCCAATTTGTTGAAAAATAAAGTTAAATGTTTGAATATTACTAGATTGTAAGTGTTTTAGCTTACAATTGCGTTTTTTGACCATTTCGGTCAAGTCAAAGTTGACCGAAGGTTGAAATTTTGGCACTTATCGTGATTTATATGAAAATATTTCAAAACTGATAAAAGCTACAACCGTGGGTTGTTTTTCGTTGGATTCTACATTAAATTGCGCACATTTCCATATATAAAACTTTATGTAATGGCTAATATAAAACAGTGCAAACATTTTGACAAACTGATGAAAGAATTTTAGATTTTTTCGGCAGAGTTAACGAGCGGATGTTAAGAAAAAGTTTTTTCAAAAATTCACCATAAATCGAAATATTGTACTAGAGACTTCCAATTTGTTGCAAAATGATTGAATATTACTAGAATGTAAGAGTTTTAGCTTTACAATTGCGTTTTTTTGACCATTTCGGTCAAATCAAAGTTGACCGAAGGTTGAAATTTTGGCACTTATACTTATCGGGATTTATATGAAAATATTTCATAACTGTTTAAAGCTACAACCAAGGGTTGATTTTTGTTGTATTCTACATGAAATTGCACACATTTTCATATATAAAACTTTATGTAACGGCTAATATAAAACGGTACAAACATTACGACAAACTGACGAAAGAATTTCTGATTTTTTTGGCAGAGTTACCGTGCGGACGCAAGGAAAAAGTGTTTTTAAAAAATTCACCATAAATCGAAATATTGTGCTAGAGTTTTCCATTTCGTTGCATAAGGAAGGTAAATGATTGAATATTACTAGAATGTAAGAGCTTTAGCTTACAATCGCGTTTTTCGACCATTTCAGTCGAGTCAAAGTTGACCGAAGGTTGAAATTTTGGCACTTATCGTGATTTATATGAAAATATTTCAAAACCGATAAAAGCTACAACCGAGGGTTGTTTATTGATGGATTCAACATTAAATTGCGCACATTTTCATATGTAAAACTTTATATAATGGCTAATATAAAACAGTACAAACATTACGACAAACTGATGAAAGAATTTCAGATTTTTTCGGCAGAGTTAACGAGTGGATGTTAGGAAAAAGATTTTTCAAAAATTCACCATAAATCGAAATATTGTACAAGAGACTTCCAATTTGTTGCAAAAGGACGGTAAATGATTGAATATTACTAAAATGTAAGATATTTTAGCTTACAATTGCGTTTTTTAACCATTTTGGTCGAGTCAAAGTTGACCGAAGGTTGAAATTTTGGCATCAAAACTGATAAAAGCTACAAGGGTGGGTTGTTTTTTATTGTATTTTACATGAAATTGCACACATTTTCATATATAAATCTTTATGTAACGGCTTATATAAAACAGTGCAAATATTACAACAAACTGACAAAAGAATTTCTGAGATGCGTCGCTGATGCTTTTTGGTGCGGGAAGAAAGAAATTCGCGCATGCACGCCTGGGTAATGCTTGTCAACAAAACAACAGCTTGATTTGTAAACTCCCAGCATCCCTCAAGGCGTGTGATTTAAAATTTTTCACAAACTAGGCCTATAACTATTTTCCCGCGAATATTTAAAAAAACTTTTTTTAGTCGAGTATTATACGTCAATTAAGCACACGACAGACAATTTTAGTCGACGTATAATACGTCCAATAGGCGTTTAAGGGTCAATGAGACTTATGGAGTCTTATCTTGACAAAAATCATGCATTATTTGATGATAATTGGTAGAGCTCCCCAGCCCTTTTTCAGTATCTCTGTTCCAGGAAGACAGGAGCCTGTGGTACCATAATAAGACGAAGAAAAAACATGCCAAACGTCGCTCCTATTGTCCGCAGCGGTGAAGTATTACACGAGCCAGCAAATAATATCTTTGTTGTTCACTGGAGGGACAAAAGGGAAGTTTCCCTCCTCACTTCTGTTCACAATCCTCTCATGATCCTCAGCCAGAATGCTGATCCTCATACTCGTGAAAGAATATCATAACCTGAATGTGTCATTGATTAATTATAACACTAATATGCGCTTGGTAGACAGGTCGGATGTAATGATATCTTCTATTGATTGTGCTCGTAAGACACTAAAATGGTGCAAGCAACTTTCTTATTTACACGTTAGATATCACAATGTAGCATGCACAAATATTGTTTACGCTCAAGACCCATAAAAATTGTTCGATGCCAGTGCCACCAGGTGCCAAAAAACAGAGAGTACAAAGGGATTGCGTGTCTGCCGGCATAGAAATCGTCGACCACAACAGAGAAAAGACACTCGCTTCCATCGCCGTGAATGTGATGTTCCACAATGTCTGGAACCATGTTTTGAAGAATATCATACTCTTAGAAATTTGTAAAAGTGCTAGAGAAAAAGAAAATGTAGTTTGTAAGTTGTATTACGGAATAAAAAGTAAAATAAATTTGTTTATAATTTCAGTTTTGTGAGAGACATACTTATAATAAATTTTTCCTATTAGTGGAAAAATAACAGTGGATTAGGGGACCTATAAGGGGAGGTATGGAGGATAAAATAAAGAAAAAGACGAAAAAAAAGCACAAATAGACAACAACAGCATGAGGATTATGTCTCAGCAGCTAGCTGTGGGATTCGCCCTTAATGTAAATTTCCGGTTTTGGACCTTTAAACGTCGGTTGTGTGCCTTTTAAATTCTATTTTCTTTCTTTTGATTAAGCCAAAAAAATAATTTTCGAGTTTTTGTAACCTGAGGGAGTAAACTGTTTGCAAGTAACCTCTTACTAAATTAAGATACGAATAGCTCTAACAACAAATATATAAAGTTCAGGTTTGAAGTCTTAACCTAAAATAGCGACTTATGGCATAACGAATTAAAGACAACGGCTAATTCTACTACTGGGTATACATACATAATCATTATTTGATTTTATGTACGTAAAAAAGAAGAAGAAGAAATCATTTGCTGGATTAGTTGAAGCCTATCACAGGTTTCTGGAAATTCCGTTCCTTCCTCCCATTCAGGCCATTGATCCTATTTCTTACTGCTTCCAAGCAATCTGGATTTAGAGTCCTCTCCCTTTTCCGGGAAGGACCGGAATTTCCCTCCCACTCCTCTTTTCGTCAAGGGAAAGCTTACTTATAGCTCCAGTTGTCCTTCTTGAACGGAGGACTGTTCAAAACGATTTTGCAAGTCATGGTGTGGGGGCCATGGCGGTATTTAAAACTGCACGATGAACATTCTCAAAAAATGTTTAGCTTCTAGAAGTAATAATTTAAGACCTTTTTATATATAGTTATTTAAGCTCTATTGAATCTCATATTGTTATTCATTCTTACGTATTCTAATGCTTCCACATCAGCTCATGTAAACCAATTTGGTAACCAAAAATGTTCCATGCATTTTAACTTCACTGTATTCACGTGAAGAACTTGTTTCCTTGTTTATACAGAGCATATTTTCCTTTAATGAATATTTTTAAGGTTAGTATGCAAGCTACAACGTATTCAATAAATATACCATTTACTCTCTTAATGATTGAAGGACTGAAGTCACAGTAACGAAAATAGCAACGATTTCACTCCTTAGAACAGCACCAGCCAGATGGTGAAAAAGACATCAGTAGCAAATAATTTGATAAAATCATGTCAGTTGCATATGGTCATACCATTATAACAGTAAGGCAAGGCACAAAGAGGTTAGTTGTTCCAAGAGTTTAGGAGGCAAGAAGGACCTGAGAGTGTTAGCATTTTCTCATTGCCAATCATTGTGGAACAAGAACAACAACAACAACAACAAAAGGTGAAAAAATTAGACTTGCAGAAGGAGGTAAGTAAAAGCGAAATAGACCATCCTCTCGCTCTCTCTCTCTCTCTCTCTCTCTCTCTCTCTCTCTCTCTCTCTCTCTCTCTCTCTCTCTTTCCAATTACCTCTGCATTGATAGGTTTTCTTCAATCAGTGTTTTAAATCCTGTACTTACAACCTCAACATTGACATTCGCAAGCCTTCTCTAATTTACACAATCTTATTCCAGTCTCGCACAATTAAGCTCAGCTTTTCTTTTATCGTCCACATTCATCATGTCTTTAAAAATGCTCACCGTCCCTATTCACCCTCCACTTGGCCTGCTCTTGTCTTCATCTGGTATGCAACTGAAACACAAATAACTCTCTTTCAACTCCATGAAATAATAATAATGCACATACACATATATAGTACATATTTATATATTTACACACACACACACACACACACACACACACACACACACACATATATATATATATATATATATATATATATATATATATATATACTATATATATAGATATATATATATATATATATATATATATATATATATATATATAAAGGTTTTTGCCACGAAGTTATATATATATATATATATATATATATATATATATATATATATATATATATATATATATATATATATATATATAAATATATATATATATATATATATATATATATATATATATATATATATATATATATATATATATATCTAGCTGCATCAGAGCCAAAACTCAGAGTAGCATTGTTACACATTTATCGGGAAATTTCATTGGAAGTCTTTATTAATCTACTATTTACATAAAATAGCAGTTAATTAATGACTAAAATGCTAAAATGATAAGAAGTCATTTTAATAAATGCCAAGTAAATATAATTATTCCAACCCTAGTGAAAAACACTAAATTACAAGAAAAACAGAAAAATACCAAAAGATTCGAAAGTAAAATTAGACGATTTAACAGTTGACGCACTTGCCCGTGTTTTAGCTGTATTTCTGGCTGACGTGGGCTTCGTTTTGATGAACTACAATTCCTCTGAAGTGTCCGTGTCTGCATCCGAATGAGAGTCAAAATAATTTAATGACAGCAGATACCAGTCTCCTTTTTGTGTTCTCGAACTGCACCATAATTAGGCCTTGTTAGGCCTAGTTGGGTAGTTACTGGCGCGGAATGACTTAGCCAGGTGTTCAAAATACTTCGTCGGGGCCGATTTGAGGTTGTGCAGAAGCCAATGGAATCATTGCCACTGATAGGCGAGGCCGGCTGAGAAGTTTCCTGGGACTGGGTCGTTCATTTTGAAGATAATCTCCAATTTTATTCTCAAAAGTGAAATATAGTCTTATAGCAACGGGTGCACAGGCACTAAACAGCATTATGCATAGATGCTTTTCTGTATGCCATTACTATGAAAACCCATTGACAGGTCTGATTATAACACGGAAAAGAGGAAATTAAATCCCTTAAAGGTGTTTTGAATATTGAAATATTATAACAATACGTTAAAGTTTCGAAAATCATATAAAGAACGTTTATTGGCACAACTGATTCTCGTGGTTTCCAAAGGACAAAGAAACTAAAAGTGGGTTTCGAAATCGAAAAAAGTTTTAGTTTTATTAACTGAAATTTCTGTAAAAAAAATTAAAGAAAAACCTTTACTCAAGCCGCAGGATGATTTTGTTTACTATTTTACTTGTGTCTATGATTCATTAAGAATTATCATAACAATAAATACTTTTGCATTAAACCTTTCGTTACCAGTTACAAAAAACAAACGAAAATCAACACGAATCAAAGACAAGACATGGTAAGAAGACATCAAAATTTACCATCCTTCTCTGTCACCATGCGAAGAGAAAAAATAGCCACCTTCAATGGAGCGATAAAAAAATTACGGCGAGATTCTAAGTTTGTTTGCGTTGATGACGACGAGAGATACGGTTTCGAAATTCCACTTCCTGCTCTGAGATGGACGCTTTGTCTTATGTGCTAACAGGTTCCTCGGTCCGTTATGGAATGCCGCATAAAACTCCGAGCCGTGGAACGCGAGAATTTGAAGTATAACCCTCCCGTGAGGCAATGAATGAGCTTTTTGGCTGGAATAAATCCGAAAGATTTGATGGCGCTGTAAAACTTTTTAAGTCTACCAATAAAAAGGTTTTGTCCTAAAGTGTTCCGGGAAAATTGTCGCCATTGGTAAATAGATCTTTGGAATAATTCATGAAACGTCTTAGTCTTTTGAATTTCTCATATATCTATTGACTGTGTAGATCTTTCCTTTTCCTTTCCGAAAATATTACTATAGTTTATAAAAAGATATTTATTACATACGTTTCTTTCTCATAAGGCCTGATATAAATTACATCTGAACATTAATCTATTTAGGAAGTTGGGGATCATTGTAACTGATGTGGATGAAAGGAAAGGAAACATAATAATAATAAAAAGGGACGAGAACAGTAAATACATAAGTGGTGCCGAGCCTGGAAATCCTGGATAATATGAAAGAGGCATTTTCCCTTTTGCGTTCCGACATTTTTATGTTAAATATTTTCGGGTAATGGAACAGGATGAAAAATTCAGATATTAAAAAGGAAGAAACCAAATAAATTTTTAAATTTAAATGAGACCAGAAACAATAGAAATCCCTTTTAGGGCCAGTTGCAGTTCTAATATGTAATCGATAACTTAACTATTTTTGCGTATGAGGGAGTAAATATCCTTAATCATATCATCCGTTCCGCAAATTCATAAGGTTAATCTGCTTCCCGATGGTATAACACACTAAATTGTTTTATGGTTCCCTTTTAATGGAGGTATTTCTGATTAAACCTGATATATGAACTTTCCTCTCAGTCTTTTCTATTAATGTGAAACATGAACTTCCAGAGTCTGCAAGTGAAAGTGAGTTTCATGAAAACCAATGGCATCTATTA
>NC_061110.1:31214885-31217385 GCF_015104395.2 Macrobrachium nipponense | reverse complement strand
GGAAGAGACATTTACAATAAGTGTCAAACGAAAATAGGGACAGTCCTTCGTCTCTCCTTGATTTTAATCTTATGTTCAATAAAATTGAATTCATGATATATATATATATATATATATATATATATATATATATATATATATATATATATATATATATATATATTATATATATTGGTACAACAGTCAATATGAGCAGCGAGTTACTGTCTAGTAATTATCTTTCATTTCCGAATATGATTTTTCATAATCTTAATTTATTATTTTCTAACTGATATTTTGAATATTTTCAACAACTCTTCATTTCACGAGAGCCGTATATTCTGTGGATTTGCTGCTAAATCATGCTAACATATGGTGCAGTCAGGTTAGAAATGGTTGAATGACATTCCCAATTCTGATACAAAATATTATACGATAATACACGGGAGCGAGCTCATGGACGAGTGACTCGAGAACGAACTCTACTGGAACTGAGCAGGTGCATACACTCACATAGGAGGAAGAGAGAGAGAGAGAGAGAGAGAGAGAGAGAGAGAGAGAGAGAGAGGGGGGGGGGGCGGTTGGGGGGGCCAAGGGGGGGAGAGGGGGGGTGGGCGTGGGGGGGAAGGGGGAGATTTTCTTAGTTCTTTTAAGCAGGTTGGTTAATTTATTGACCTTAATATACTAATGGCTTCTGGATGTTGCTCTTCTGATCTGGAGAAAATACGGTTGATTCTAGCTCTAAGACTTATTAACAAATGTTAGAAACTAATGTTAGAGGGTTCTTCCGGTATAGTTTCATAAAACTCTGCTTCTATGTGGTATTATCTACGACTTGGATGTTTTTCCCAATATCTTTGAATAATTTTCACTACATAAAATACTAAGTATTATCTAATATTTTTCATCATATGAACAAATAATTATTCCCTCTATTTCTATTTTAGAAGTGTCGTTTTCTTTTTGGTAATATATAAAATAAAATGATATTCTGCTTCCCACCATTTGTCACTAGCCCTCGTATAGCTGCAATGGTCACAACCCTAAAACCTCGTAATTTGCATTAAAATCATTTGCATGTGCAAGAGGCTCTTTCTGTGTCTGATGTCTTTTAGTGCCAGCCAGTGTTTTCCTTTTATTTTCCAACATTTTCGCACGTAAAGAACTTAAGATAAAAGACAATTGATTTTAGGGAGCTGTTACGCAGATGTCCCCACGTCCTGATCCACCAGGCAGCGAGAATATACTTTGGCAATTAGGAAGACTGACGACGGCTGGAAACAAAACAAAGACCACAAATAGAAACCTTGGAGTAACTTTCCCTGTAACATTCACTGATGAGGAAAATGGCGAAGGAAAATCCTTACAATTTTATTCGCCAATAAGACGGCTTTGATAAATAAACTTCGTCTTTATAAGGATTAGTTTTATATATATTTTCCTCCCTTGGCCAATATATATATATATATATATATATATATATATATATATATATATATATATATATATTTATACACACACACACACACACCCATATATATATAATTATATATATATACTATATATATATATATGTGTGTGTGTGTGTGTGTGTGTGTGTGTGTGTGTGTGTGTGTGTGTATAACGTCGCCGTTAGAATCCAGACCATTTTCTCTCTAAGGAGACTGGCGTACATTTGAAGAAATACACATGTTATATGCCTAGTGATAGTATATATATATATATATATATATATATATATATATATATATACATACTATATATATATATATATATATATATATATATATATATATACTTATGTATGTATGTATGTATATGTATATATAGGTTGATTGATTATGCTATTTAATTGCTCTCGAGATGATAAACAATATTTAATTGCTGAAACCTGACACCTAGAATAACTACTAGAAACATCGTTCTCGAAAAATTCCCCATTTCACTGTTTGGAAATTATCTCTAATAAAGATGTCTGAAGTGGTACTACAGAAGTCCTTATGAAACCATCATTGCTCCTTGCTTATAAGAATCCACGTCACCTTTTGAAGTCTAGGATTTAATGCAATGGTTACACTGAAAATTTATCTTAGCATTTAATCGTTTTATCGATATGAAGTTCTGGTGGTATATTTTTCAGTTTTTAAAGCTTATAGGGAAATAGGAAGCAGGTAATTATTTCTTAAAGCTTTCACTAGCAAAAGTAACTTACTGTTATTTACTGCATTCCTCTAATATCATAATAAATTCCTGCAGTTAATCATTACTGGTCTTCTATATGTCAAGTGATTCAACCGAGTGGACGTTTATGAAAACAAATTTCTAGCTGCAATTATCCCCATGTCCTAAAAAAAAAAAAAGGCATTAGTGTTGTATTCAGTGTAAGTCTCTTGAATATTCCAATGTTTGCCTAATTGAGAACAAAAGGTTTAAAGTCTTAATGGTTATCTAACCAACAGGACTCATAATGGCAACAGGAGGCTACACAAATGAACTTTGTTTTGACAGACCCATCTCTAAT
>NC_061110.1:31196527-31214385 GCF_015104395.2 Macrobrachium nipponense | reverse complement strand
GCAAAGTCTGCAATATGTCTCTCTTATGATCCTTTTCAAGTACGAATGGTTCGCCGTTCATTTTTCATATTTCCATATTGCAATGATTGTAAGGTTCATTTCAAGTTTAAACTTCTCACTGTAGCAACTGTGGTCTGTTAGTTTTTCAGTACGGAGTGTCTTTCTTTTATGTAATCATGAGATTTTCGAACGAAACTCGACAAAACCAGTTTCAGTTTCGTCCCATTATGCGATGTCCATTTATTCTCTGCTCTCTATTACGACTTGATATCAACCGTATTCTCTAGCTTATTCGTTTGAAATATAGTTTTTGCTGATTTTCTTTCTAACCGCAGCTTTCCATCTAAAGTTTTCGCTTTTGTATTTTCTATGATTTGGATATTTCTGTTTTGTTTTTTCCTTCGCTGGTTTGTTAATCTGAATTCTCCATATGATCTTCATGTAATCATTTTTTTTCATGTCTATATTTTTTCTTACGGAAGTTAAGTTCCTTTTCTTCTAATCATAAATATCTCCCCGTGGATTTCTTACAGTACCTAAGGAATTAGATTATTTTCTTCTCTCCGTGCTCACTCACACAAAATTCTTTAATGCCTGAGAAACACCCATCATTCTAGGAGAGATTACTATTTGCAAGAAGGTTCATCTTTCCACTTTATATAAACTAAGGTAAGTGATGAGATGCCGAAATATTGGATTCCGACGTTTTGATCATGTACCACAGGCAGCCATTTTAAGAATATATCCTAAGGTACATGGGAAGAGTGTGAAGATAGATCATTATTTAAAAAATTTGCAAAATTATTCCTTGAAAAAGGAATGGATCAAGCGTGAGTGAAAACATGTGAGATTTATGTAATATGCATAGTTAAGGCATTGGTATTGTTATTCGTAAGTTTTGTATATCAGAAGATAACGAAAATGAACTGAACAAAGTGTAGGCAACAGCCGAGGAAATCAGTTGCACAATTTGTTCAGTCCAGCTGGTATGTTAGTTGATGTGTTATGTCGTTTCGCTTTCTGAAGAGGATAGCTTTGTGCAGTCTACCCTACAGGAAATGTTTTCTTCAGCAAAGGGCAGCCAACGTGCATGTGTGCAGTGCTGAATTGAAGTATGCAGCTATGAAATTCACAGGTCTGCAGGAAGGTTGCAGACTGTAAGGCATCTGGGGTTCCCTTACAGACTCATGGCAAAGCCTTGGATGCTTCGAGGGAGGTAATAGAGGAATTTTGGCAGAGAAATATACAATGGTAGCTATTACTCTTTGCCTACTAGCAACTTGGCTGAAGAAAGCTTTTGAAATAACTATGGCTGCTTTGTTATGTGCAAATTCTTTTGATAGCCATCGTTGCAAACCAATCATAGTTGGACATGCAAAACAACTGTGCACCCTGTGTGGGTTGATGGATAGTCTTCAGGTGATTTAGCAAAGGCTTGGTTCACCTCCAACATCATTTCTGACTGGTTCCATAGTCACTTATGTCAGAAGGTTGCTTGCTGTCAGACACAGGAGTTCGGAATTTTAAAACATCGGGTGATGGCTGTGCTTTTTGTGGACAATGTACCAGTGTGTCCTACCACAACCCAGTCGGTTGGTGACATAGGTCTTACTAGGGCATGTTTTTGCTTCCTAATATGATTGCACTCATTTAGCTGATAGAACAAAGCGTTATCGTTGCAACAAAAGGGCAATACCGGATCCAGAAGTAGTTCCTGAGTTAATGGCAGTGATCAAGGACAAGGAGAAGGAGCAAAGATTGGAAGCAAGGGTGGAGTGGTCTCTTGAGAATCTGCAAACAAAAGTAAAATTATGCTGAAATCAGCCATCTACAATTTTGCAGATGCTTGGAAGGGTGCCACTTTTCAGACAATGAAGCACGCTTGGAACCATTTCCTAAATGGGAAAGAGGGCATGATTGACTTCCAATGCTTCAACATGGATGAGATTCACGCCCAAGTCACCAAGAGAGATGTTGACATTCCTAACAATGATACATAAGGAGTAGCTGGATGACGTTGGTGGTGATTCTGGCTTTCAACTGTTATCTGACATTGAGATAACTGTTGCAGTTGCTGCTGGTGAGATGGAGGAGGAAGCCCTTGAAGATGGTGACATTAGACATGATAAGTCTTTATCACAACCAGCCACTTCCAAAGAGCACAGTGTCTTGGAGTTTGCTGAAGGCATTCGAGAAATGTGGCGGACGGTGATTGTGAAGTAAAATCAGTGTTCTCATTATCATAGTACCTTGACAGCTTCTTCAGACCCTAACTCTCTTGCACCCAAGTCCCCTTCTTCACGCACTTCTTTGGTAACTTGATCATTCAGCTCAGAAATGCAGATGAACACCTCAGCACCCTTTGTTGATGTGCAATATTCAAAAGGTGGCAAAGAATATTGCCACCTTTTGAATACCAAGACCAACTAGGAACCCCGATTCCTCTTCTGACCAGTTTAATGACCAACGACGTTAAGGCACAGGACCTTGACAACACAGTGGCGTTAGAGAAGGGGGAGAGGAGGGGGGATTTATAAACACCCTCATAAGGTTTTTAAAATCCGGCAATTGTAAGTAGTTTCAGCATAGGTAAACGAGAGGGAAAAGGTTGTTTCTCAGCATTTATTAAATGTATTTTTTTAATGTTGTAGATTTACTGTATTTCTTAGAAACAAAATATAAAAAATACTTTTAACTGTATGGTGTTGGGTAAAAGAGAGAAAGTTTAGATTAGCTTTAAGCTTTTATTTTACTTTTCTTTTCTTTTTTATAGACATTATTGTATTTTTAAAGACAGAAGTACAAACTAATTTTAGCATTACATCTGAAAAATACGGCACTGTAATGTACCTAGTGTATAGTACCTACCATATTGTGTGTTTTGTATAAGCATATAGTTTGGTAGTGTACTTTACCATATGTACAGTTTCTACAATATTGTATGTTGTGTATAAGCATATAGTGTATGTTACAAATATGGGATAAAAGGTAGTAACCTATGATATATCATCTAGATTTTAGCTTAAAGTTGTTTGTTTTTGTTTATAAGCATATCTTTAATGCATAACCGTGTCAGTACCAGTTATGAAGTATTGATAATGCTGGGGTACGGTATGACGTTGCCGTTTTACATCTGTAGATGGTTTTTTTTATCATATTCTGAAATTTCAGTTATCCAGCCAGCAGGGCCTTGGATGTTATGATCCGGATGTGTGAAATATTACTATTCTTAGAACTGAACAAATACCAAACCATTGTTGTTTTGACAACGTCATGTGTGACCAGTCCACTCTGTTACTAAGCTGTTTTTTCTATGCCGGTACGGTACTAAAAGGAAAAAAGATTATATCCAAATTTTCATGGATATACACTATACTATGGGAATGTCGTTCAACACAGATACAAACACGGGGAATCTATGGACATATTTGCCATGGTATACAAGAAATTCTAAAGGATGAAGAGATAAAATGTGAGATGGATCAACATTGATGAAAATTTTAAACCATTGTACAAAGGATACCAAAGCAAGGGAATATTAGTGATTTATACACAATGATTAAAAAACATAAAATGGTATACAGGGAAATATTGACATATACAATAGCAAAGGATGGTGACAAAGAGTAATTTATATGCAATATTTCAACTGGAATTAGTTTGCCTTTACTCAGATATGTTCATATCTAAATTCAAGTGCATGCAAATTCACTAGCATTGTTCATTAAGCATTTTGAACTGTTTGGTAGTTAGCTCCTCCGATCATTTCTATTACATTGCTGTATTGTAAGTGAAAAATATTGATACTGACATTTTTCCATTGGCTGGTATAAAACAACTGTACTTTTCATTGCAGGTATGTTGAAGAGAGCAGTCAGATTTGCCATGGGGAGGATGCCCTTCTACACAGGTTAGGCCAATTTGAGTTTGTCAACTTGCATCCAGTCCTTGCTGTATGAGTAAGTTAAAGAATTGTTTATTTTACTGTTAATGACCGGGTAATTCTAATGAACATGAATTGGGATGTTCTCGATTAGTTTGGAATAAATTTTCTTTTTTTGAGCCTTTGTACATTAAGACAAATGGTGAAAATCATCTGATGGCTTTTCGTACATCAGCAAAGAATATGTCCAATACACAGAATGGTTTTCCCGATATCATTTCTTTCAGCATTCTGCGTGGGCCAAAGAGGACTGTATAGGTATCTTTACCAACCACTTGAGCCCATAGCACCTAGCGATGAGTGCCAGCTTGAGGGAATGGTTGAGTTTTCACCATTCTCTTGGCAATATTCTGTGTGCTGGTAACCCAAGAGTTTGTCCCAGGTTGTGTACATTCATGGATCCTACCAATGGAGTAGGAGTCCATTTCAAAGGACACCAATGAACAGCCTGTGGTGACTGAGGAAGTCAGAGCCTTGTAGGGTGTCTGGACATTAATGACAGTGTACCCCACCATCATTTCTTCCTATTAGGTGAAGGGGGAGGTTCCAATGACTATGTAATGGAATAGGGCTGTAATTGGCTGCTACTAGGTGCAACTGAGTGTCTGGTGGACATCGAAGGCAACCTTTAGATACAGGTATTACTGTCTCTGTAGACGTACTCGGCATTGTATGTGTAACGGGATGGGGACGTTACAATTATCTATCTGAGTGTACGCCTTGTCCGTCTTTTCTCCAGTGGCATCAGGTGTAGTTTCTGGTTTCTGGTGGTAAAAGCATAATACATGCAGTTAGGAGCTTTCCTTCTGTACGATTTTTTTGCAGCTGTATTGGCAAGGCTGTATTCTCTGACCTTTTAGTTTCCATGTGCTGAATGTTGGGAGGCCTTGGAGGCCTTCAGCAACTCTTCCACCTTTTTCAGGTCTGGCCTTGGGTAGGCTACCTTCGGCGCTGAGAAGGACGGCTCGGACCTAAGTTGGGAGATGGCACTGATAACTTTCCTTGGTGAGGTCATCTTTTGTGGTTTGTCATTTGCATCGACCTCTGATAAGGTGGGGAGGGAACTGAACTCGTCCCAAGACACTTCGCTGATGTGATCCTCATTGACGTGTTGAGAAGATCGAGAGTTCCTTTGGTTTTGTTAATTAGCGGCAAGGGGAAGTCGTCATGAAGAATCGGCGAAGTTCAGCTATGAGTTCCTTGGCCCTTGTGGGTCCAGCCAAGCGCGAGATGCGGTGGTATCACCTCGAGAAGGAGTTAATTTTTTTGGACATGTCGAAGGAATACCAACATTTGTATATTTCGTTTTTGCAAAAATTCTAAGAGATAATCAAGAGGTAATTTTGTAAATTAAGAAACTATATCAAAATATATCAAATTAAGATTAAGATAACAACTATCTGGTCTATTTGCCCACAGTTAGGACCATTTTCCATGTGTCGGAAATGCTCTGAACGAAAGGTATAAGTATTTAAATAACTCATTTCGACAACGTACATCAAACAGAATTATCTGATTCTTAGTGCTACTGATTTTTCAGTTTGTCCATAGAACCTTTTTATTGCAGTATTTAAATATAGAATTTGGAGTATTGCGGATGTTCGACTATTGCTCTGTTTAACTCAGTAAATGTTGTCACTGCTTTAACACGAAGCTTCACTTCAGTCTGAAAAATCCCATTGCCTCAATCGGCTGGGCTTAGGATGCCAACCTGGATTTTGGAGTTAATCATTCCGACTAACTATAGTGTTCCTGTCATCTGCATTTATCAATCTAATCCTGTTGTCATAAGGAATAAAGGTCACTTTAAGAGTAAAATTATGGAATTGTTAAACGAAAACGAATCATACGGAAGTCTGGTCTCGTATCCCGGCAAGTGAATTAGCGTTCATTCCAACCTAATCAATAATCCTGATAGGTCTAATCATATTAGTTCAGAAGGTTCTATTTCTTTAACTTATTTAAAAATGAACGCGTTGTATTTTAATCTTGATTTTTAGTCGTTCTTTTCTATACCATACATTTGTTTCTAAAAATACCTTGACGAGTTGAAAATAATTAAGATATTCCTTCGATTTCCTAAATCGTTTCTTTACTAAAAACCTTTCACAATAATTAACCATCTGGTCCATTAAATCCAGCGATACGTTGATAAACCCAGATAGATCTTGGCACTAATTGTTGACTGTTGTTATCATCCTACTATAGTGTTCACTTACACTAAAACCCGTGAGGATATTGAGAAAGCAGAGTAAGACGGGCGTAAGTGCAATTCGTTCACCGAAGCGTTGAATTGCAATGATCCGGATATTTTTCCTTTTCTGACATTTTGAACTGCCAGATGATGATGATGTACGTAGCTATTGTGCTCATCACCTGAAAAATCAATGCGATTACTAATGAAATCCCGTGTAATGTTCGGAAAAAATGTAAATGATGTAAAAATCCGTGAGAAAATATATATTCGAATTTTCAGTGCAGAGATCAAATTTTCTTCTATATGAACTCGATGGTTTCGGTGGTTCCCGGTCCTTCTTTTTTTGTTGTAAGATGCTTCCTTTCGGTTAAAATCAATGCTAAGAAAAAGTGGTTGAATGTACGGTTCACAATCCTTCAGGTTTTTTGTCCATTACACGCAAGTTTATTTACACGCGTGGCCCAGGAGTAAATTAACTTGATAGAGTCCCCCCTCATTTCATTTAGCACGATACCAAACTTTCACGTAGATAGTGACCAGAAGTACAAATGGTGTGACAAAAGGATGGAGGTACGATGTTCCATAAAGGTATAATTCCCCACAGAAGCATCAGAAACTCGAAAGAAATTCTAAACAAAATTCTCCCTGGCTGCGTTAAAAAGAGACATTTTTTCCATTAAATATCTTACCTGAGACATTTTCAGACCTACCGGAATGAGGCAATGGCGTCCCATGGAAAAGATGCCAAAAGGTGAAAACTTGGCTTCGTTTTCCAGCTGATGAATGACACGTGACATCTGTGAAGGAAGGAAACAGAAAAGCGCGTGAGCGATTTTACTCTGATTTCCAAAGGATTGATTGATTTCATGAAATTTATGCCGTCAAGTCAAGCAACTTGGTTCAATTTTCCCACTATTCAGTGCTTATGACAATTGAAGGAGAAGACTGAAGTGGTTGGACAGCGAGATAAGAGAGATCCAGAAAGTACGGGGTGAAGAAGTGACGGCTCGAAAAGTGGAAGGGGTAGAAAAACCCGCAGTTGCACTAAGAGGTAATGGTTCGAGAGGTGGGAAAGCTGGGTTGAAGAAAAGCTAAAAAGTGGGTGAAGCTAGGGGTCTAAGGGACACTCCAATTTCCTTTTAATAGTTGCCTACAGCGCACCATGTCGGGTTCACTGAAGGCACCATCCCCTCTACAGGGAAAATCTTCCCTTAATTCCTGAAAATCCTTTAAAGAACCTTTCATCGTCCGGGTTTGACAAAACTCTACTCGATAAATTCTTAATACATTCAAGGTCGCTTAAGTCATGCTTAAAGGTATAAGAGAATTGACATCAGGTTTACAAAGGTAAATTTATGTGTTCTCACTTTGACAAGTCATTGCTGAATGGTCAAGAAAAGATTAGTAACAGTAAACAATCGTCTTCTTTAGAGTTATGATAAAGGGCCTTTTCCTTTTTGAACTTACCTGATTTAGATATTGATTGGATCACTACAAGTTTGTATCCCAGAGCGAAGAGTTTGAACCCAGTCACGCCCCTTCTGAAAAAAAAATAAAAAAAAAATAAAAAATAAAAATAAATAAAAAAAGACTTGAGCCAGGAAAAAACTAAAAACTACGAACATTTTTGAACGATGAATTCATAATAAACATCTGTTTTCATTTCTAGCCAAATTCTCTAAAACATATATCTTAGCGACATCGCAATGCGCGCGCACACACACGCACACACACACACACATATATATATATACAGATGTATGTATGAATGCATATATGTATGTATGTATGTCTATCATTATTAGGCAAAATACTCGAGTTCACGTGATTTCATGGATCTGAAAGTAATCTACTGTTTTATTTTTTTTTTTGCTCTCTCTCTCTCTCAAATCAGCCCAAAAACTTACAAGTCCTTTGTTCTCGTTTTATATTTATTATCCCCTGTATGACCTCAATCAAATTTATGATAAATCAGAATCAGGCCTCTCTCATAGATTGATGCAGCAATTACACTCCACATTTCTTTTATATCGACTGGTTTTTGAAAAATGTATAGATTTTTGTTTTATTTATCTTTTATTTATTTATTTGTTTGTTTGTTTGTTTGTTTGTTTATTTATTTATTTGTTTGTTTTTAGAGATACGTCATCGAGATTGTTCTCAGTCAATATCCTTAAATAGGACCTTCCTTCTTACATCACAGCATTTGTTGTGTTACTAACATTGGAAGAAAATATGAACATAAAAAGATCTATAAAAGACATATATTCTTCTTACATTAAATAATTTTCTTAATTATAAGCTTTAAGACAGCCTTTTTTTTCTGGCATTAAAGGTAGCTTTCCTTTCCATTCCATAAGCACTCCGAGAAAGGTTATACGTGAGAGCCCTACGAAGCTCCACTGGATATCCGGATGATCTTTTCATGATACTGTAATAGCTCAAACTTAATTTTGAAATCAAAAGTATCAAGGTAAAAATAGAAATAGTAGTTTCTACTCCGCATTTTCCCATCGTGTACTTTGAGAGTAGACACATATTTCTAATTTAATGGTTCCTTTTTTTTACCTTTCTTTTTATGCTAAATGGTTTAAGGTACCGAAAAAGGTCTGTCAACACTTACGACTATGCATTAGAAATGGGAAAAAATGTCTGAAATGTACCTCTTTACAAAACAACTCGTAATATCAAGTTACTGTCAGGTTATTGTTTTTATGGACATTAAATATACATATCTGGTATAGTCAGGGATTGCTAAACAAGTTAACTATATATATACTATCGTCACAGTCAGCTTTTCTTCAGGAAGCAACTTTGAACAAAGTTGTCGCATTTACATTCTCTAATATAAAGCGCCTTTGAGATTTAATCTCTTTTTCTTCTTACCTTGTTTATTACATACTAAGCAAATTTCTCAAGTAGATTCTGATGAATAATTTTAAGCACTGCGAGTCTGGATATGAAAAAAATATGTAAGTAAATTTGTCAATGAATAACCTTGTGGCGTGGGTGTTTCAGTTACAGACTCTGGCAAAGACAACACTGAAATATGGAAACAAGTCAACTTATAGGCAAATGTCAGGGTTAGAGACAGACTTCATTATTTATTCACACATCAACAGAATCATACCAGGAAGTTCTGGGTGCCAAGGTGCCAAGCAGTTATCTTTAGTTAAGAACACATTTTAATGTACTAAGACTGGTAACATACTTGGTTGGTGAACCTTAGCCCGCAAAGGAATATGTGAAGAAAGTAATACAATCGCGTCATAATTTTGCAGATAATTATATTGACTCACCTTTGCAGTTAGAGAATCGGGGGAACACAGAACAAAAACAAGAAGGTTGTAATATTTTCGACAACCAGCACCAATACTAACGGGTGTTTTTGAATTCCTTCTGTAATGACTAGAAATATATTTTGAACTGCGCTGAAGAAATACGGAATGAAAAGCAGCATAATCGGAATGCTCTCGTATTGTGCCAGTGCTTTGACCACCAAATCAATTCTCACGATAAACTTGAGAAGCCGGTCTGTCTTTTCTTCTAGAGAGACTGCCAGTTGCTCATCAATGATTCTGTCTGCATTTCTTATTTCTTGTGTTGTATTAACACACTTGACCTGAAGCCTTCGGTGCATAGCACGGCATTTCTTTCCTCTTGATGACAACATTTTAGATTTAATTTTTGTAAAGCATAAATGCCAAATTATTATTTTTTCTTCTTTTCCAATTTTGTAAAATAATTTTCGTTGAGAACCTGTTCTCCAAAGATGTATTTTATCTTTTGGTCTACCGTTCAGAGCAGTGTTTTTGAAATCAAGTAAATAAAACATCCTGTTGGGATGCTGTGGAGAGGAACAAAAAGGATGCAAACGTAAAAAGTTACAAAGTACAGGATGTCGATCCCGTCCGAAGCATTTTTCCTTAAGTCATTAACGTTGAAGATCGTTGACAACGGTCGTTGACAACGGTCGTTAGCTCGTTAATGGGCCACGTGATGAAGAAAGAGGGTAGTTAACAACAACAAATAGGTGATATCCTCTCCCCTATCAATCCTTCTGGCTGCAATTCTGTTGAATCTTCGTACAGGTTGTTGCATCATTACATGAAGTCCTTCATCCAAGGGCGTAGATTGGGCACCGTAGTCAGACTCCCCCGGGGCAGCGGTTACCTGGACTGGGAGAGGCAAGGCAGAGGCAGCATCAGGAGAGGGAAAAACAGAGCCTGTCTTACAGTTAAAATCTTTTAAAAACATACTTAGTAATATAAAATTAACAAATGGTCTTCGTTGACAAAAGACTTGTTTCCTTTGAATGATTCTCCTAAACTTATAGCAGCTCCCTCGACTAGTCGTCTGACATTTACATTGTTACTTTTAAAGATAATTTTAGCCTCGTTCCAGTTGGGTCTATGATCATTCCTGAATGCATGTGCTACTATTGAGCTGTTTTGTGATTGTAGTTCATAAGCTCACTTATGTTCGCCCAAACGTATATCTAGTCCCAATCCATACACGGTAGCTCGTAAACGCCTGGGACTATGGGATTTTTATCATTGTTATTGTTTCTTACGAGGGAACGTCTTATTGTATTTTCATATTTGAACACAATTTTAGTTTCCTTCTGACTTTTGTTTATAAGTCCACTTATATTCTTTACTTCTGGATTAAAGGGAAGGGACAAATATCTTTTTGGTTTTTCCTTGGTATTATCTCTCAGTCCATAGAACGACTTCCTCCCTCGCGAAATTGCTTTCTCGATGAAGTAAGGGGGATATCTGAGACTTCTAAAAGTAGCCGTGATGTGTTTAAGTTGACCGTCTATATATTCGGAGTCGCAAATTCTGAATGCGCGGAAAGCAAAATTCATAATAACGTTACTTTTTATTTCTTTTGAGTGAAAAGAATAAAAGTGGACATAACTCTCGGAATTGATAGATTTCAGGTAAACTGAAAATTTGTACCTCTGGCTATTACGGTCCCTGTACACTAAAACATCTAAAAACGGTAATTTAGAATCCACTTCTACTTCTGTTGTGAACTTAATTGATGGTAAAATGCTATTTGCTATTTCTACTAGTTTCTTTAGCTTTTCATCGGTACCTTTAAAAATGATAAAAATGTCATCCACATATCTCACCCATAAAACTGGTTTCGTTTCTTCATCAAACCTGTTTAAAATTTCTTTTTCCACAAACTCCATGCAAATGTTAGCGAGGACAGGAGACAGAGGAGAACCCATGGCTACACCTTCTTAGTGGACGAGACAGCTCTCATGATCATGATTTCTTTGTTTCTTTTAAGGAAGCTAGGGCCAGTTGGTACCTTTTAGGTAATACATTAATAGACTTATTATTTATATTATCATTTAGAATAGCACCTTTTAAGAAATTTATAGTAAAGTCTGGGCATTTAAAATTAAACAAATTAATGCTACTAATAGAGTTTAGTACATCAAGTTTGTCTGTGCCGGTACAAAAACCCATACCCAAGCTAAGAACTTCAAGTTGTTCTTTATTTAATAAAACTGTGGAAAGATTATTTACTTTATTAGTAGAATAGTCCCATTTTGAATAATCTAGTGCACGCATTAATTTGTTATGTAGGCTCTGTTTATGATCCCTGGCCCTATTAATGTATTACCTAAAAGGCACCAACTGGCACTAGCTTCCTTAAAAGAAACAAAGAAATCATGATCATGAGAGCTGTCTCGTCCACTAAGAAGGTGTAGCCATGGGTTCTCCTCTGTCTCCTGTCCTCGCTAACATTTGCATGGAGTTTGTGGAAAAAGAAATTTTAAACAGGTTTGATGAAGAAACGAAACCAGTTTTATGGGTGAGATATGTGGATGACATTTTTATCATTTTTAAAGGTACCGATGAAAAGCTAAAGAAACTAGTAGAAATAGCAAATAGCATTTTACCATCAATTAAGTTCACAACAGAAGTAGAAGTGGATTCTAAATTACCGTTTTTAGATGTTTTAGTGTACAGGGACCGTAATAGCCAGAGGTACAAATTTTCAGTTTACCTGAAATCTATCAATTCCGAGAGTTATGTCCACTTTTATTCTTTTCACTCAAAAGAAATAAAAAGTAACGTTATTATGAATTTTGCTTTACGCGCATTCAGAATTTGCGACTCCGAATATATAGACGGTCAACTTAAACACATCACGGCTACTTTTAGAAGTCTCAGATATCCCCCTTACTTCATCGAGAAAGCAATTTCGCGAGCGAGGAAGTCGTTCTATGGACTGAGAGATAATACCAAGGAAAAACCAAAAAGATATTTGTCCCTTCCCTTTAATCCAGAAGTAAAGAATATAAGTGGACATATAAACAAAAGTCAGAAGGAAACTAAAATTGTGTTCAAATATGAAAATACAATAAGACGTTCCCTCGTAAGAAACAATAACAATGATAAAAATCCCATAGTCCCAGGCGTTTACGAACTACCGTGTATGGATTGTAATAGTAAATAGTTTGGTGAAAGTGGACAGGGACTAGATATTCGTTTGGGCGAACATAAGCGAGCTTATGAACTACAATCACAAAACAGCGCAATAGTAGCACATGCATTCAGGAATGATCATAGACCCAACTGGAACGAGGCTAAAATTATCTTTAAAAGTAACAATGTAAATGTCAGACGACTAGTCGAGGGAGCTGCTATAAGTTTAGGAGAATCATACAAAGGAAACAAGTCTTTTGTCAACGAAGACCCATTTGTTAATTTTTATATTACTAGTATGTTTTTAAAAGATTTTAACTGTAAGACAGGCTCTGTTTTTTCCCTCTCCTGATGCTGCCTCTGCCTTGACCTCTTCCAGTCAGGTAACCACTGCCCCGGGGGGAGTCTGACAACGGTGCCCAATCTACGCCCTTGGATGAAGGACTTCATGTAATGATGCAACAACCTGTACGAAGATTCAACAGAATTGCAGCCAGAAGGATTGATAGGGGAGAGGATATCACCTAGTTGTTGTTAACTACCCTCTTTCTTCATCACGTGGCCCATTAACGAGCTAACGACCGTTGTCAACGATCTTCAACGACTCTTGTTTTTCAAATTTACCTCTGTACTTGTTGTAACTTATAGTTCATTTGGACTGAAGATGAACCCAGGGAAGGGTTCGAAAGCTTTCTGTAAAGTCTTCAAAATTATACACGGACTTTTTACACTTTGTATTATTGTGGACCTTTTAGAACATTATATATACTTTCGTGATAGAGTTTTTCCTTACTTATTATTATTATTATTATTATTATTATTATTATTATTATTATTATTATTATGTTAAAAAGAATAACAGAATTAAGTGAGTTGATTTTATATATTGCTTTTTCTATTTACCTTACAATTCGCTTCTCAGGCTCAGCGATGTTTCTGAGTAACTGGCCAATATTCATATTGGGAATTTTCAAAAAATAATAAATGCTGAAGGTAATCTTTTATTTTTATTAGAACAGGATCTCAGGGTCCAGGTCAAGCAGGGGTCGTCATCAGTGCCGGTATTATTCCGCAGGCGTAGTTCACTTCTGGACCGGGGTCGTCTTTGGTTTAGAGCTGATATTGGTGCTACCAGCTATACCAGCTCTAAACCAAACAACTGAACTACGACTACGGAATAATACCGGCACTGACGACGACCCCTGCTTGACCAGGACCTGAGATCCTGTTCTAATAAAAATAAAAGATTACCTTCAGCATTTATAATTTTTTGAAAATTCCCAATATGAATATTGGCCAGTTACTCAGAAACTTCGCTGAGCCTGAGAAGCGAATTGTAAGGAAAATAGAAAAGCAATATATAAAATCAACTCGCTTAATTCTGCCATTCTTCTCAGCATTTGCCTAAAAGGGGGTCTTCTACCAAAATATTATTATTATTATTATTTATTATTATTATTATTATTATTATTATTATTATTATTATTATTATTATTATTATTATTATTATTATTATTAAGAGACTTTCTACCCCACACAAGAACAGAGCTAAGGATTCTTGTATGACAAAAGCCATATAAAAAGTGTGAATTTGATTAACCAACTCATCAATCCCTTGGGAGTCACCTAGGTAGGCTGGACGCAGCCTTGTATACCTGCGTGTTTGTCTGAACTTCCTAATCAGCTACGGACTCGAGTGACGACATTTTATTCGGATTACCTCTGTAACCTGCGGTTATGCCTTTCGATCCTTTCGATGTTAAAGACGACCATAACTTCTCCTCGGTTAGACAATTTCCTTCCTGGAAAAAAAGCCAAGAGATCGAAAAGGGTATATTTGCTTCAACTCTATTCAGGCTTCTGTGCCTTGAACAATTACTTATACTATTTATTATGTTGGTAAATGTTACCTGAGAAAGATATAACAATGAACCAGTTTTTTAATTCAAAGAGAACTAAGGATAGGCGGAAGATAAAACGGAAACGGATAGAGTGTGCATCGTTAAGAAATTGCTTTCCACGGAGGCACCAAAAGTATAAAGCCGACGGACTACATATGAATTATTCATCATAATTCTGATGGAAATCAACACAAATCCGCGTGGTTAAGTACGTAGTGGTGTAACTGGTAATGTAACTTTGTGGTGTAACTGGTCTTGCCATTGCTATCCCGATGTGAATCTGAAACTTGTTTCTGATACACACATAACTGTTTGATGACTATTATTATTATTATTATTATTATTATATTATTATTATTATTATTATTATTATTATTATTATTATTATTATCTCTAAAAGACGCCATTTTAAACAGCCTTCTTTCAAAATAACAGTAATAAAGTCTAAGGTCAATTTTTATTTTGTCTTGTCTATTAATCTACTAGCTTCCTTTTTCTGTAGAACACAGTGAGTTGCTATATTCATCTTATCAGGCTTATAAACTGTCAGGCATTTTTAAAATTTTATTTGGCCTTCACAAAGTCAGGCTGAAGGACGAGAGGGTAACAAGGTACGAAGATTCATGTTGCTCTTTCAAATTAACCCGGCTATTTACTTCCCTTGGCACTCCTTCCTTGAATAGTCCTGATTGAAATTTGTAACTGCGGAAGTAAAAAAAAAAAAAGAAAAAAAAAATTGGTCCTGGGAAAATAGAACGGGACAAACTAGACTGAAAAGCCTTTAAACAAAGAATGGGTCTATTGGTGAAAGAAGAAATGTTCACAGAAGCGATTCCTAGTATGGTCAGAGAGGTCAGGAAGGAAAGAAAAAAAATGGGAGAGCGGAGGAATCAAAAAGGAACAAATGGTTTTCGTTTGAGAGAATTATGTTCTAGTAGAAGGCCGAGGAATGGTGGTTTACGTTCGTCGTTTAGCTGTTGGAGGGCGGAGACGGGACCAAACAAACACTAGATATGTACCAACTATATTTCAGGACTTATTTCAAGCTGTCGAACTTAGAAAGGGAGATAGATACGCCAGTGATGCCGACGGGAAAGGATGAAAACAACTAATGGTTGCAGGAGGAAACGTGGCATTGTTATTCTAAAGAATAATTCTAAAAGAAAGCAGCTGCCTATCTGTTTATTGACGAAGGAGAGGAGGCTTTAGAGGAGAATAATAGAAGATTGTATGAGAAATGACTAAAGTAGAGAAAGTGGCCAGTTCGTTTATCTCGGAGTCCACTTTCAATTTTTTTTATGCTAGTCGCCATTATTCATTATGATGCAACCTAGTATGGTATCAACCAATGTGACAAATATTATTCTAATGACATCATGCACTTCCTAAAGTCTGATTATGATGCAACAAATGTTTCCGAGAGCAGCAAAAAGTAGAGCAGTAAACGAACAATCCTTGGGGGCCTCCGGAGAGGTATGTTGGTGGGTGTCGGCACTGATAATGTGAACGGGTAACAGTTCTTGGCTCAGTTGTAAAGGCTTTCTCTCTTTATCGGTTTATTTTTTCCTGTTAGGTCTATGAATCAGCTGGACGACTGAAGTAAGTAGATCCTCAGAGCGGTGGCTGTCATTTGGTGCGATTATTTTGAAAGCTTATACGCGGCAGCTTACAGAGCTAATTGTAAGTCCCAAAGGATGATTTTCTGTTCTCTGTGACAATGAAGTGAAACGGAAATGATAATTGGCTGAGTTTATTCGCCCTGATGAGGCAAATATGGAATTCGTGTTAATTTAAATATCATTAGGAAAAGGGGTCTAAACAGAGAAAATTAAATATAGTCATCATATTAAGCCTTTGCGAAATAGGGAGTCCTTTATAAATCATAATACTAACAATAATGCAATCAAGTCAACGAAAAATAAATTTCTACTTCACATTGGGATCAAGCCAAAGTGGCAATGGCAGCACCAATGGAACAACATAGGTCATGAAACATTTTAGCGTAAATACTGACACCGTGTGATTGTGAACAGATTTCCGTCATTTTATTAGAGACAAATCATTATATCAATCGACATTATACTTTTGGCGAAACAGTAGTAATAATCATATACATACATACATACATACATATATATATATATATATATATATATATATATATATATATATATATATATATATATATATATATAATATAGTATATATATATACACACACACACACACACACACACGCACTATATATATATATATATATATATATATATATATATATATATATATATATATCTATATATATATATATATATATATATATATATATAATATACATATAAAAGTCTATTTCAATTTCTATTTATATAATTTTCATGGTTGGGATATGAGCATTTTGGACCAAATCTTCCATGGAAGCTCAGATCCGGGACTGGAAATATACAGAAATACAAATGGCAGTCGATTCTTCTTATCCATTTTTCCTTGGCTGTTTCATGGCCGATCTATCTCTTCCTTTCAGATAGATCCGGGTGGTTTTTCTTTTCATTTTTCTATGGATAATGTTGGACGTCCAACTGGATGGGGCTTATAATTTTTACCGTTTTATATGGTTTTTCTTTTTCACATGTCGCTTAATCTCTCGCTCCAGTTGTTTTTTTTTTTTTTTTTTTTTTTTTAATATACTACAGGAGACATGTATTATCCATTCATCTCCGCATCCTCTTTGATAGGAAAGAGGTGAGTTTTAATTATGGCATATGGCTCAGAGGGTTCGAGGAGAAAGTGCAAGGAACATTAGAGATTCTGTGTAGGAATTTTGTTAGTTTATATTTTATTTCCCTTTATCCACATCTTCCTTCATTTATTTGTAATGATCCTCACATAAGGTACAGCCGTCTAACACATTTTATAAATTTGGCCGAGGAGGATTTTGATGGTACTTGAAGGTTGATGTGCTCATTATAGGATTTAATACAAAAGGAGAGAAACATTTGTGGTTACCAATAATCTTACAGAGTTACTCTTGGCAGCCATTTATTTCAGTCAAGAGTTGTTGAGCTACATATTTGCGAGAGTTTTTCTTTTATTTTTTTAATAAAATTGTAAGCCACTGTAAGAGTGTAGGGATGATAAGAGAAAATGTATACATAAAAGCTGCATACTTTGATCGTGCATCTCATGCCAATTACAGGTAAAAGCTGTGGTATCCTTGAAAACCATTTCAGGTATAGAAGAATACGGGATCCTTTTGAATACATGTCCACATTCACTCGACTCAACATAGATTCCTACTTTGTTCGTAGTCATAAAAAGGGATCAACATTGCTCTTAGAGAGGCCAACTAGAGAGGTCACTTACTAGGAAAGA
>NC_061110.1:31191527-31194027 GCF_015104395.2 Macrobrachium nipponense | reverse complement strand
TTATATTTATTTATCCAGTTACCGCATAGTTGGTTTTGACTGCATATAGTAGCTGTTGCAAGAATGTGTGCATGTGTGTTTATGTAAGAGGCAGAGGTTGGTGGATACCTCTGTATGAAGTCTGGCTCATTTACAAGCAGTGCCTGCCATAATTCAGTCATATCGGAGGGAAAAAGTTCGCAGCAACAGTTATGCCAGCAATGGCAGCAACGGAACAAGGTAGCGTCTGCAGTGTGTATCGAGAGAAACTATTTTTTCCATTATTTTCATACTTTGCATTTATTGTCCACCAAATAATTTTTAGATGCTCATATTTCGACGAACTTCACTTCACGGGTAATTTATCGTAAACTTTGTTTTATATACACACACACACACACACACACACACATATATATATATATAATATATATATATATATATATATATATATATATATATATATATTATATATATATTATATATATACATATATATATATATATATATATATATATATATATATATATAATATATATATATATATATTATATATATATATTTTCATTCAAAATTCCACCTCGTCTCCTCCCAGAAAATGCAATTACATTGAAAATTTAGGCCTTGACTAGAGGATGAGGGGTTTGAACATAGAAAAAAAAGTTGAAAAACTAAACTTCTCAGGCATACAAAGCCGGTTTTTACACGGGGGGGGCACGGAGGGAGGAATTTACATAAAAGCTGGACTCTAGTTTTAAAAGCACTATATTTACATAAATTTACAAAGGTCCAGAAACACAAGGGCAGGTGAACTGCTTTCAGTCCACCCAAACACGTGGTGGAAGCAGTCCAGCCACGCTTTTAGGGAAATTGCGCAACGGATCAAAATTGCAAGCTTCGAGGATTTCCAAGTCCTACCACAGCCAGGCACAGCGTTTGTCTGCAAATAGAGGACATAGGCAAAAGGCAGGAGGCACACGAGGGCGAACTTCACTTACTACTTTCTCTCAATCAAAAGGCCACTCAGGGGGGAATTTACGCAGCAGAAACTATTTTGTGGCTTAAATTCACTAGGGGAATGTTACTAGTATTACAAGGGAGTAATTACAGAATTGAGCCCAGATGGCGAGGGGGAATGAAACACTGCACAAGTCGCCTTGGAAAAAGGAAATGAAATACAGACAAAGGTAAAAACAATTCCCTGGTTGAAATGGAATTTCCCTTACAGTACCTTAGCAATGATGCTGGTTGTCTTCTCCTTCAAGCCTCGACACTATGAACTTTTAAAATATCCTTGGGCTTCCCAAAGCATGAGAAGGCCAGGCCCAGGAAGAGGGGAGGGGGGCCAGCAGCATCTGGTAAGGGGCCAATGGTCTGACCACGCTGAGGTCTGGTCTTCTTCTGTTGCTCTGCAGGGGGTAATTCCAAGCACCACTGGGAGAAGAAATAGCTTTTTCAAGAGAAAAAAGGAGAATGGAGAGAATGGGTTCTTTTCCAAGTGGAAGGGGCAACTTGTATAACATAGATGCATTAAACTTGGGTTAAAGACTTTATTTTTTCCTTGGTTCTAGCTTCAAATTTGGAACAATATATATATATATATATATATATATATATATATATATATATATATATATATATCAATATATACATATATATATATATATATATACATATATCATATATATATATATATATATATATATATATATATATATATATATATATATATATATATATATATATATATATATATATACATAAAATTTTTATCACATACACCGTGACTTTTCTACATTCACCAACATTAAGCTACAAAATTGATATTTAGTAAATGCTTCGGTGGAGCTCATGAAGTAGAGCGAATTTGATATTTAACGACATTTTAGCCTTGATATATATATATATATATATATATATATATATATATATATATATATATATATATATATATATATATATATGTAATGAGGATATGAACCTCATTATTCATTTGCTAAAAGTATAACTCCGAGCGTCAGGCAAACACACAAATCTCTCTTTCTCTCTCTCTAAGCAACCGGCGGCTCGCGACTCTTCTTTCTCTCTCTCTCCAAGCGACCGCTCTCTCTCTCTCTCTCTCTCTCTCTCTCTCTCTCTCTCTCTCCACTCTTTCTACACTTTCTCTCGCATCTAACAGGTAATCAAAATGAGAGAGTTGCATTATAAAAAATACATTTATTTGGCAACAAAAGATAATGATCCAAGTCTTACTGACTAACTTAAAAACCCCAACTGTAAAATGTCTAAAAAGTTATTGTTACACCAAATGTCTATCCTCCCATCGGGACTCCCTCGGTCCCCACATAGTTCCGCTAGAACCGTCTGTTTCAAAGACACGAGAACACTCGTAAGTACACACATAAGTTTCACAACAAAGATTAAAGATTGGATATCCTTATAAAAATGTCAAACAGACAACAAGCCACTCTTTGGCTAAAATAGTATAAGACTCACCCAAGCAGCCGGAATATTTCACACA
>NC_061110.1:31184027-31186527 GCF_015104395.2 Macrobrachium nipponense | reverse complement strand
CAGGTGGAATAGTTGCCAAGAAAAAGAACAACCAGTCCACATCTCTGGCCTGATGCCAAACCAGCTTAGACACATTTTTAGTTGTCTGTAAGAGACAGCTATTGAGATGGCTTTGTCTGTCCGTCCGCACTTTTTGCTGTCAGTACTTTTTTGTCCACCCTCAGATCTCAAAAACTAATGGGGATAGAGGGTTACAAATTGGCATGTTGATCATCCATCCTCAAATCATCAAATTTATTTAAGATTAAAGGTAGTCATGATTATGCATCTGGCAACGAAATAGCCCAGGCCACCACCGGGCCGTGGTTAAAGTTTGCTGGGCCGCAGCTCATACAGCATAATACTGAGACCACCAAAAGACATATTTCCGGTGGCCTTGATTATACGCTGTAGCGGCTGTACAGAAAACTCGATTGCTCCGAAGAAACTTTGGCGTATTTTTTACTTTTTATGTTTTGGTGCGTAGCTTTATATAAGAGAGAGAGAGAAATAGAGGGAATTTAATTGCATAGCAAGATAATATATCTTATGTCTGAAAATGAAACCAAGGCATTAGTACGCTTAGATTTGTCGTTTGTTGGCAGCATTTTCCAATTTCTTGATATCAAGATTCAAGATTTCATCTGAGAACTATAGAAGTAGATTCACATCAACTGTGCATCTGATGTCTAGGCCAGTTCCTTACGACGCTCCTGATTGGCTGTTGATAAGCCAGTCACAGGGCTGGAAACCCTCAGTTTCTCTCGAGGGATACATTTGAAAGATGTATCCCTTAGGAGAAGTGGAACATACATCCTGCAGATGTGAACTCTCGAGAGAGACTGAGGGTTTCCAGCCCTGTGATTGGCTTAGCAACAACCAATCAGGAGCGTCGTAAAGGACTGGCCTAGACATCAGATGCACGGTTGATGTGAATCGACTATAGTACTGGAATGAACCTAAACTGCGCTTCCGAGCTAGTGAATGTTTAGAAAACGCCAGATAAAAGCAAGAGAAGACTTAATATTGAATTGAGTCTTGGTATTGCTAACGTACAGCGAACGATCGCCTTGAAAACAATATCCACTGGTCAGTTTGACAATGGGCGGCAGGTGCCCTTTGGAATAACTCAGTGTTGACGCTGCAGGAGTTACCATTTACCTTGGTAATAATTGCCTGGATCATCAGGGTCCTTTGTAAAATGCACATCAGGGGTATCTGCAATGTAAAACGTGCATAATTTCATTATTACACCGGCTACTTGGAGATCTTAACTGATGATGAATGTTATTAACGAGTTCTATATATATATATATATATATATATATATATATATATATATATATATATATATATATATATATATATATATATATATATATATATATATAGGGTGTAATGTGTCAGGTAAGGAAAGACTATATAAACATCTTTCATTGCCATCTGAAATATTTCCTTTTCGTTAATAACGTTTGACTTTGCTGTTTCATCAATAAGAATCAAACCCAAAATTAAATGGATCTATTGAACTGCATGAAATCAAAGCTCAACATCTTTTTTGTTTTATTATATTAATGAATTTGTATTAGCACCCGGCATTCCCCCTTCATTGCTCTTCTCATTTTATTTGCTCGAGTTCCCCCACCTTCCACGAACAGCTCACTTCGCGTGTATTCCTTCCTCGTGCATTCGGTAAGTGAGGTATGAGATGTTTTACATGGAAAGCCTAAGTGCTTGAAGCTTGCAGGCGCATGCAGTAATCAAGAAGAATAAATGGCTTAGTGCCTGCAACGCCTCTGCCTTCGGAGTGATCTGAATACCAGATTAATCTCCGGGATTCCGCCAGGAATCTTGAATATCAGTTGCAGCGATATGGAACATTAGTGACCCTACGGTTGTGTAGCGCTTTACTTAATCTCGTGAACATGGCTCGGGAACTGTTGGTGATGGCATATTCATCCGTCTTTCTTTTATTTCTTATCCTAAATAACTGCTATTGATTCATAAATTACTACTTTACCTTCTTATTAGTTTACCCCTGTTCGTTGGTTTCGCATGTCAACAGCTGTGTTTGAAAATATAGTGCAGAATAATGTAGATCCCAGCAAGATGCTCTTGCTGTAGATAGAGATTTTTTTTAGTTTTTTTTCCAGGGGGTCCAGAAAAGACGAGCAGAGAAATTCAGATGTGAACCTATCAGGATATAGTATGTTTCACAAATCTTGAATATCATATTCAACAATTGTTAATTAGCGTCCAATTCTTATGGTTATTGAATCATCATTAGAATTGGAAATGTTCTGTTTGATATTGAACCATCTCCAAGCTCAATTTAAGTTTTTTTCAAAGCTCGTGTGTTATGAGGGAGGAAAGAATTAAACTTTAGTGAAAATTACTGAGTCATATAAAATAGAACGAAAATGGCTGAACTCAGTTTTTTTGATACATTAATTTTGAAACAAATATTTTCATTAAATATTTTGCCAGCATTATTATTATTATTATTATTATTATTATTATT
>NC_061110.1:31174027-31179027 GCF_015104395.2 Macrobrachium nipponense | reverse complement strand
GGCGGCTGCCAGTGGTCACCTGGGTCCTTCATGCGCCGTTTTTGTTCTCTTTGTGAGAAACAAAATACAAAAGAAAAACCCATGATATATATATACATATATATATATTATATATATCTATATATATATATATATATATATATATATATATATATATATATATATATATATATAGTGTATATATATATATATATATATATATATATATATATATATATATATATATATATATATATATATATATATATATATATATATATTATATATATATATATATTACGCCTAGGTTTTTTGATTAATGATATATGGAATGTGAAGAACAGAGCAAAGGCAACGACCCGAGAAAAGCTGACAATGAGTTTCTATGGGTGGCGTGAGATAAAACTGCTTAGTTAGACAAGTCAATGTACTAAGTTCATGAACTCTTCTCAAAGTGCCTTTGTGAAAACTGGTTGCGGTCAGTAAGTGTGAGGCGTTAACGAACTGTGCGTTCGTATGTGCGTGTGCGCCTCTTTCTGTTAAAAGTGTATCATACACAAGTCTATAGGGGATTTCGATAGAGGCGTCTTCGAGAGAAAGGCAAGATGCCGTGGCGCTCACCGGGAGTATTTTTTATTAAATGTGCGAAATAGTCCGGCTGCTTGGGTGAGTGTTGAAGTGTTTTAGCCGAAGACTGCTTGTTGTCTGTTTGACATTTTGTGGTAATATCCAATGTTTAGTCTCTGATTGTTAAACTTGTGTGTGTACTTATGTGATGTGTTCTGTGTCTTTGAAACAGACGGTTCTGGCAAAGGGGGACAGGGAGTCCCGATGGATATAGACTTTTTGGAGACTATAACTGTTCAGACATTTTTGTTGGGGTTTTAATTGAATTGATTCATTATTTATTCATTGTTAATAAATGTATCTTTTGTAATGCAACTCTCTCATTTTAATTACCTGTTAGAGTGGGGAGAAAGAGGTGGAGAGAGAGAGAGAGATTGCTTGCCGAGAGAGAGAGAGAGAGAGGAGTTGCCGAGAGAGAGAGGGGCTGTGTGTATTAGTTTGCCTTGACGCTCGAGTTACACGTTTACCAAATGAATAATGAGGGAATACCTCATTACATATATATAAACAGGATTTCTGCTGACGTTTCCTGTGCCTGAAAAGGTGATCGTTGTTAAACCAATCGTGGCATGAGCTCCCTATTTCAAAAGTTAAATACATACAAATATAATTTTTAATCTATTGTTTATGTAAAAAATGCTCGAATATGTGATTCATGAACAATCGGTGATTTGCTTAGAAAGGGTAAATGCTTTACCTGACGGTCAAACAACCTACGGACTATTGTATTCTACGCAGAATGCTGCATACTCTGTTGCAATTGTTGTACTGGAAGTGAAGGATCAGGGTAAATGTGGTATCCTTGCTTTATTTGATCTTAGTACGACTACCGATCGTTTTCCAATGCACTGGACATCGTTGAAGAATGCTTTGAAGGACTACTCGCATGACTGAAAGTACTGTACAAGCATTGAAAATTCATGTACATCTTCTGAAACATTAGGAAGAGTTTCCAAGAAAGTGGCGTTAGGTCCAGTCACATTTGGGATATGTGCGACTGAATTGTCAAATGAACTACATATGAAGTCCAAGCTAATTGCGAATGACAACCAATTTTATCCTTTCATTAAAGGACATAAAAGAGAGTAAATTCCTACCAGTGTCAAGGAATTTATGTTGGTGGATAAGAAAAAAATAGCGGTCTTATCCCAGTAAAAAAAAGTACCTTGATGAGTGTCATTAAGAGAGGGGCTATTAATAACAACTCTGTCCACCAGAATCTAGCCAAGATGCGATTTATGAAACGAACTAAAAAGGTAAGATTAATTTTGGGGTCACATTACTAGATATTATTACTCCTGTATTGTTGTTGCAATGACTTCCAATCAAAACTAGAATACTGTTTACAAAATGTTACGATACATCAAGACATAAAGAATGGACATCCAGTGTATATTCAAAAAATCTACTTTGCCTGATACAGCCAACGAATGGTGTAAACATCAAACTCTCTAAAGGTGGTTACAGGTGTTTTCAAGCTAAGAAACCCAAGATGTACCTTGAGCCCTGAAATCTGTTAAAAAGCACGATTTTCCTATTTTCAGAGTGTAGGATGATATGGGTTAGACAGATTCTTAGGAATATGTCGTGCGCTTCTTAAAAGATTTGTGCAGCGGTAGAATTATAAAACTAATAAATAAGTTGGGGGTTGGGGGGATGAACTCCTGCCTGCAAGGCCTTCAGTTAGTTAAAAAGAGTCCAATCCCTCTCGGCTGTGAATAGCTCCGAAATTGCGCAACTGCCTGTCATTAGCTGGGACTAAGAACCAACGGAAAGCTATTGCCCTTCACGATGGCAACCCCAAATAATGTGTCAATAGCTCAAATTGCTGATGCAAAATATAGCATCCCGAAATGACAAATAACGATCATTATTTTAAGGACCTAAGGAATATTTTCCTTATAACTGCATTGTTGGATTCAGACACCTTCATGCTGAAATAGTAGTTCTTGTAATGAGAAGTTCCTCGTTGGACGACTGGTTTTCGCGTTTGGCTACCAATCCACTGGTCCGAAGTTCGATTCTCGGCTCGGCCAACGCGCAATCAGATTAATTTATTTCTGGTGATAGAAATTCATTTCTCAATATAATGTGGTTCGGTTACCACAATAAACTTTAGGTCCCGTTGCTAGGTGACCAACTGGTTCCTAGCCACGTAAAAATATCTAATCCTTCGGGCCAGTCCTAGGAGAGCTGTTCATCAGCTCAGTGGTCTGGTAAAACTAAGATATACTTAAATTGTAATGAGAGGCCGTTCTCGCTCCACACAGTTAACAATATTTCCGGTTTCCTTAGTGAAAAATGAAATTAAAAGATTGGCTGTAGGTAAACCTATCAATAAACCCATCCATAATAAACATTTCACAAAACGGACGTTGAAATAGTGGAAAATTTTCAAGAAGTTGTCAGGTTGTATCAAAACTCCATTGCCCAGAGGGTGTAAAAACAGGAACTGAAAAAATAAATTAGACTATTTAGGGAGTGTTGTTATTGTGGATATGACGATTACGTTGAAGTCCGCCGCTCAATTTTTCGAAAGTCGCTGCATCAATATATGGAAAATAAATATGACGGCCCAGCTTTCAATAATAAAATAAATAACTCTTATCAAGCAGATTCTAACTTGTTACTTCTAGTATAGAAAAAATACTGATACAGCGGTTTATCATCTTTTAGTTGAATATCCCGAAAGGAGAATCCTTTACTCAGTTTTCAGAAAGAAACGCTCCACTGAAATAGAAGTACTATGCTGTGTGCTAAATAGCCTCCGCAGATGCATAGAATTTTATAAATGGTTTCTTTTAATGCCACGAGACATTCAGTGCAATTTAAAACTACCAATAATTCTTTTATATTCAAGGCAAAAGTTTATCTTTCAGATAAATGGAATTTTTTTTCTGAAACATCTAGTCTTTGCATCACTTCCATTTTGATTACCAAGCAAATAATTGAATAGCCTAATTGCAGTGTGGTCAATAACCATTCGAAAATATTTGTTACTCTTACTTCCACGGTTCTGCATTTTTCCATACTGATACAAGTTGTAACTTTGATGTGCAAAAGACAGTCGAACGCACCGGCTCAAACTATTACCCTGTATGAACTTGACGTTCTAAAATCACCAAACAGCCTCGAGATGAGACGGGTGTGACCGCCGTCTGATACCAAGAATTGATACCTTTCTCGTGTGAGCATATTTGCCGTTTGATCAGCAACTGGAAGTATATCATGAAGTATATAGAAATACCAAGGTATTCTTTAAAACCTTTAGGCTAGACTGTCGACTGGAGCCGAAGGAAGGTGCTGTGTTGAGGGATCGAGACCATACTGTAGTACCGATCCATTTGGCACTTAGAATTCCCCTTCGGCGATATTCCCCCCGTTGGGATTTATCCCGAAGAAGCGTGAATTGGATATTAACCGATTTTTTAGCTTAAGGATTATATTATATATATATATATATATATATATATATATATATATATATATATATATATATATATATATATATACATATATATATGTGTGTGTGTGTGTGTGGGTGTGTGTGTTGTGTGTGTTTGTGGTTGTGTGTTTGTGCGTGTGTGTGTGTGTGTGAGTGTGTGCGTACCAAGAGAGATGAATTCATACTTCTGGGTCTTTACTGTGCATGATGATAAACTGAACAGTCCCCTTCTCCTCTCAGAGAATCTCTGGAATTGACGAAAACAGAGAAGGAAAAGTGCGAATATGCTTGTTATGAGGAATTTCTCATTTCTCATGCATGTACCTTTATAGTTCAACCCGGAAGATCGTTGGAATTCTCAGAGAGAAGCGCTATAAAGTAATTGCGCGGAGCGAATGTTTCGAGTACTCACCCCCTTGCCAAACTTCTTCGTAACTGATGACGTCCAGTCTACGTTTTTTTATATGAAGATTTCAAGATAGAATTTTATTATTATTATTATTATTATTATTATTATTATTATTATTATTATTATTATTATTATTATCATTATACAATATGTTCATATCTCGAGTTATCTGCAGGGGAGTGTCCTTTAATTTAGTTTTCAGTTCACTGAGTTGGGACTATTCCTTGAAATGTTTATTTCCTAATTTGTATTTTAAGTCAAGTAGAATTATGTTTCCTTGGTTCATCTAGGCGTAATCATTGCAGTCAAAATAACAGAGACGCCTCTTCGGGTTGACGATCCTCTATCAAAGGTGCATAAACAATCAAGGATCTTGAAGTCAGTTTGCAATAAGAAAACTATACTAACAAAATTGTTTAAAATGTAGCAATATTAACAGAAAAGGAAGGTAACTTTGAAGCAGATCTGCGATGGAATCAAAAGTATTATTGATTGTTGATAATTTTATTCGACAGCTCATGTATTCATCACGTTTCCTTC
>NC_061110.1:31166527-31169027 GCF_015104395.2 Macrobrachium nipponense | reverse complement strand
TTTCATTGTGTTTTGCGAATAGAAGTTATCTCAAAGAAATGATGTAGCTCAGTAGAGACTCGATAATACTCTTATATTTGAAGCTTGTATTTAACAAACTCAACTATCCCATGAAAAAGAATTGTCTCACAAACTATTCTAGTATATGTAGAGGACATTGATTTTTTTCTGTCAAAGTGGAGTTATTTTTATTTATGTTACAATTAATATCCGAAATGCAATTTCGAAGCAGGTAATCCAAGTAGTATCATGCAATTGAAATGGGGAATCATTTCATTTGCCTCTTGGTAAAATCATATTTGCAAAGACACGCAAGCTGTGTTGACTACTTGAAGGTGTCCAAATCATCTTACAGTTTTCGCTTATAGGTTCAGAACATAAATTAGACTATGTGAACAAATGCAGATATATTTAGAAATAGTTAGGTATTAACTTTTCTGTTCAGGAAAACGGACCATTAAATGTATCTTATCATAACTTATAAGAAACATTTTTATGTTAAATGCTGCAATATTTTCCGTGTTAAAATTCGAATGAATGCTGCAATTTCACTTTTAAGGCCCTGCTTGTTCTACGACCTTACAATGAGTCTAAGGACGAGAAACCACTAACTGACTGACTGATACAAGTGAATGATCTTTAACTGGGGCGATTCGATCCTATGCTCCTGAGTTAAGCACACGAAACGGTTTATATCTTTAAAGTATATAGCTTCCTCTGACCCAGTGGTGAAAGGTTAAAATGAAAACTGGAGTTTCTGGAGTCACGTACAAACAAGTAAAAAATGCACTGAAGTTTCTTCAGCTCAATTAGTCCAGGAGCCAAGGGGTGTTTGCATGCATGAAAGGGTCAGAAAATTAACTGCTTGATTTAGTTAGAGGGTCCAATGGTACACGTTTTTAGCGAGGGTAGACATCCACAAAACCTACAGTTATCGTATTATTCAGGGTTTTCGTTGAATTTGATGAAATCAAAAATTCCTTTTTTATGTGTATTGGTTACATAAATTGCAATAACTCAGCAATGCAATGGTCTACAGAGCTCATTCACCTCTCAAAATATAGCTTAAAAAAGTATCTATTCAATGGACTCAGACATAATAAGATTGGTCAATACCTAAGGTCACAAGAGGTCAAAGTATGACCTTTTCTGATGAGGTACTAAAATCTATGACTTTTCGTATTTGAATATTTGTGAAAAATAAGCGAATATATTGAACGTTTAATACTTTTACATTCTGGTTAGGTACACCAAAGGCAAGTTTATAAAATTAGTTGAAGACCTTGCTAACTTATTTTAAACCCTGTGTAGCAATCAATAAATGTAATATATACCCGCTATGGATAAATAAGGTATAAGAGATATATGTCGTAATTTGTATTCTAAGGAATGACAAGAAGGATCCAAATAATTCATCAATCCAGTTAATTCCATGTTCTATGTTCATTTATTGTCTCTAAGCATTTTATCATCGATAAAGCCTAGTAATAATTCAAGCATAATTCTAAATGTATTTCCTTAACTTTGATGCCATAGATATCTGAAAAATATTAATTTGTAGAGGATGCAGAGATAATGAAGAAAACAACTCAGCTCACCCATTATCTATATTTAAGGTTTGGAGAACTCAACCTTTCCATGATTGCTATAAAATGAATCAAAAATAAAAACTTCTCTCTCTCTCTCTCTCTCTTTCTTATGAAAGGAATTAAAAGTAAAACCTCTCTCTCGCTCTCTCTCTCTCTTATAAAAAGAATTAAAAATAAAACATTCTCTCTCTCTCTCTCTCTCTCTCTCTCTCTCTCTCTCTCTTATAAAAGAATTAAAAGCAAAACTACCTCTCATTCCTCTCTCTATAAAGAATTAAAAGTAAAGCCTTCTCTCTTCCCTCTTTCAAAATCTCTCTCTCCTCTCTCTCTCTCTCTCTCTCTCTCTCTTCTCTCTCCCTCTCTCTCTCGGAATAAAAAGAAATTAAAAAGATAAACCCCCCCCCCCACTCTATCTCTCTCTCTCCTCTTCTTCTCTATTCGCTCTCTCTTCTCCTCTCTCTCTTATAAAAGAAATTAAAAAGAAAAACCCCCCCCCCCCCACCCCCTCTACTCTCTCTCTCTCTCTCTCTCTCTCAGAACTGGTTTCCATTGATAGCAAATATATATTGCGATTTTCAGGAATATTTATGACCATCAGACCTCATTCATGAGGAGGTCTCGCGAACTCGGCATCAACAGCAGGTGACAGTATGTTGAGATTGAATGTAATATCCAAATTAGTTTTCCTTGCACGACTCCGTCCCTGTGCAGAATTCTCCATTTAACTGATATTGCATTAGCCTTAGCATTGTTATGCTAATAACCATGACACTGGCTTACGTACTACCTCCCACAGCAGCCATTTGAGCATTATTAATCCAAGAGACGGAACTGTACTACATATTAATTTAAGGTATCATAAAGCAGAGCTTTTGTATATTACGCATTAAATACTATTTATTTTATGTGCA
>NC_061110.1:31148397-31153527 GCF_015104395.2 Macrobrachium nipponense | reverse complement strand
CTCTTTTAACATGAAGTAAGGGAGGTTAGAGACGTTGCCCCTTAGAGAGAATGTAGAGACGAAAATGCTCGGTACTAAAGGCATACTCTAGTTCCTCATAATTAGCGTAACATACATACTATATGGTAGAACCGGAAACGACAACAAGTTCATAAAAGTAAAGTTATTCTGAACAGATGTTCATTTTACCTGAACAGAAATAAAGCACAAAACATATGCGAATTTTAAGAAAAATAGAAAAAAAACCATATAAAATCAATTCGCTTAATTTTGCCATTCTCCTTAACAGCATTTGCCTAAAAGAGGGTCCTCTACCAAAATATATACATATACATAGTACACTCTCACAGACATACTTACACACACACATATACATCGCATATATATATACGCATGTATACATATATGTATTTATATGTCTGTATATATGGATATGTATACATACATATAAACATACATACATACATACATATATATATACACATACATACACATATGATAGTAGATTGGTAGTATGAAAGCGTGTCATTTCAGCGTGTTTCAGTAAAATAAAATTTCATTAACCTTAGACTGCACTTGACTTTCGTCCGTTTGTTTGAAATGAGGACATAAAATGGCTAAATCTATCTTTAAAATAACGCTGAACATCATTTGAAAGGACACCAAAAACTCGTTTTAAGAAGGATGTTAAGGATTCTTTTGGGTCACTAAAGAAAACTAAAGATGAAACTGGATAACGTTCACTTATAAGAAAAGTGTAAATGAGACAGTGAGGGCTCCAGGTCACTGGGGGATTACCTATCTCCTGGAATGTGATCTAGATTGTCCTCTTTTTCCAGTTTCACAATCAAAGGTATTTAGTAGAAAACATCTGAAAACAAACATAGGAAATCAATATGCTATGAGGGCCGTATGGGTAGAAGAAAATGAGATTGTCATCATTATTCTTTACATTTCATCGCTTTGCACTTTAAGGAATAAACCAAATTCTCTATTGAGAAACAGCCAGATATTACTGATCATATATGATCAGATAAATCAACGGAATCCAGAGAAATTTCATTTTTCCTAAATTCTACAGTCCTTCAATTATTCCTTTGAAAAGATCTGACGGTCTCAAGTCAAAGGTTTTTTTTTTTATCCATTTGACACTTGACGTTTCTCCAATTACAATAAAAAATCCTGCGGATATGAGGGAAAGAATACCAGCAAGTTTACTGTATCGTCAAAGCCTGATCTAAAATGTAATGGAAAATTTCTCGACATGAAGCATGGATAGAATTCGTTATATTCTGTTAGTGGACCCCATAAAAAATATCTGGAGAGACTTCATTCCTGACAGCCATGGCGCTTGGGGCAAAGGTCAACGGATTCGTGAACTTGTTTTTTACTTTTTTTTACTGTAATTCCACCTATACCTTACCAATTACTATCTTAATAGTAAAAACTGTGCCATTATTTGTAAGAGCGTTCCGAATGCACAGCGCATTTCGTCGACGTTTCCACAAACCGTCGAATCGGTAAAATTCTTGTTTTGAGTAAATCGCGTTTAAAGATTTCTCTCATTTCACTCATACAACCTTCACTTTCACATAATTATATCATTTTATGATAACGGCATCACTCTTCGGCACATACACTGGATCACTGATTGAATCACACTCAGCACTAAGTATATCAGAAATATCCATTGGAGAATTGTCAATCTTATGATTCTTTTTGATGGTAGTGAGTAGTATATCAGAATCCTCAGAATCGTAGTCATTTGAGGTATTTTTCTCGGCTAATTTTGACAAAGGTATGTCATCGTCACCATCTGGGGCACAAACGCTGGACTGCAGTTCTTCAAAATCAAATATAACTCCTCTGCATCATTTATTATCTAGTGTCCACCACATTTTCATTGGGAGTCTAATTCTCAGCTTTTCTTGCTCAGGTAATTTCAAATCCTTCAGCTCCACCGTATTTTCATGACCATTTTCATCAGCGCTTAAAGTCAAATTCTCAGGATTTAATAGAAAAAAAAAATTCTTTGTATAATGTTTATGTCATTAATTCTTTATAAAATTGAAAAGCAGACTCCATAAAGTTTATGAAAGTTAGATGAAAGTTGTTACACGTAAGTTAGCATAATATAATCTTATGAATATAAAACGTTATCATACAGAGCAACCGAATGGTTTTAGTTAACCGAGCTGCACTTTGTGAGAAAACAAACGGCGCCTTTGACAAGCCTCATGTTTTCACAAAGTGACGAGTTGAACATTCGTCACTTTGTGACAACTGATTTAGTGTGAAATGACGATATTTGACAGTACTGATATTGTACATGTCGAAAACCACTTGAGATATTAACGTGAAAGTCTGTGATATTAAAGATCAAAGTATGCTTGTTTTTGTGGTAGTAATAACTCATTTTGCTCAAAATGTGGAAACGCTGACGATTTGATGTGTCTGCTCTTCATAAACAAGCTTTCTGTCATAGTTTTCTGATCAAACACCACCACTATCCAAACTGAATAATTGAATACAATTGTATTACTAAATTCAATATACAGAATTTAGTCATTTAGTTTCCCTGCCATGTGTTACCAACAGGCATATAATCTGATAATGATAATTGAAGCCATTTTGGCCGCCCCCTTTTTTTGTCATTTAATGAAAGGTATAGTTATATAGTATAAATAAAGTTAAAAAAAAGTGCGACTTCTGCCGCTAGAGCGATGAGGATAATAATGGTAATGGAAATAAAAGTGATAGTAGCAACAGTAGCGATACTTAGAATATCAGACAGGAACTAATGATAAACTTCCACTTAAAAAATACAAGAACACTTACACATACACACACACATATACACCCACACCCACACACACACATACATTCACAAACGCCAGCAGTTTATTCCACCAGTCACGTGTTTGGCCCTGCAGCAATAACAATGTTCTTTCAAGGATAATTGCAAAAGGTTAGTCACTAGATTATCCTGTATATAATCATTGCGTTCTACAATTATTAGAGAATAAGCGTAGAAATTTAAGTAAATTAATTTCTTTTTGGATAATGATTAATTTTCCCATATGCCCTCATAAGATAGATAGAGAGCAAACACATATATTAGATGTTATTGACTGAGTAAATGTTGTCATACTTTGCGAGTATCAGCAACGAAAACAAGGAAGGGCATTTCGTCATAGCTGAAGGTAAATTTTTAACGACAGTTAATGGAAGTGAGCGCGTAACGTTATGGCAATTCAGTAGAAATGCTATACTCTTATAACTGTTAGCAAACAGAGTTGCATATTCATTTTTTGGTTGACTTTGATAATTATCCTCCATCTAGCAAAAATAGTAGGTTGCGTGCTAACACTACATAAAGCCAAAGAGAATCGATACCTCCAGCAACGTAATAAGGCAGAATAGGTCTTTCTCAGTTGACGCGAGAACCGGGAAACAGGAAACGTGTTGATTAAGTCAGTTCTCGAGTGGCGACAGGGATGATTTTGAGTAAGACAAAAATATTTGAAGTGAATTCCGTTACCTTTGTTAAACATGGATCATCCGGTAATCATAATACTAAAATGCCTACGGCTTTTTGGTGGATTCCCGTACAAAATCACATTGCATCGGGGCCAAGAAGAGTGGACAGGAACAGAAGCCAGTCGAAGTAACTCTCAGAGAAGAGCCAGAGAAGAGATTTTCACCAGAAGTGGCTTCTTCTCAATCTGGTCCTACGTGGTGTTACTTGCGTGTTCGGCAACCGGGTGTGTTTCCTTGTATTACATCCGCTACGAAGAGAGAAATGTGCAGAGTTTGCTAGAGAACTTGATCCTCTTTGTCATCCCAGCTTCAGGGATCATCTCGCACCTCCTTTTTCTTGTGAACAAGAAGCATTTGGCTGAAGCAGTGAGCTTGCTTTTACGTCATATCCCAAATAAAACGACGTTATTTCGTAGAGTTTTTGCCATTATTTGGTACGTTGCTCGTTGAAATTGCAGCTTCTTTCGCGATTTTATTCTCGTATTTGCAAGCAGTACCTTTTAGTGATGCCTCTTACACGAGAGTCATGTTCAGCGAGAGTTTCCTGCTTCTGATTTTCCCCATGAGTAGTTTGCTCTCCACTTACGGCCTGATTCACTCTATCTCGAAAGCGTTGGCTTTGAAACTTGATGCGCAAATGACTGCACTTTACAGGCAATGGTTACTCATGATTCAGGAGACAGAGAGAGTAGAGGTTACCAACACAGATGATCAAATATTTAGAACCTCAAGCAATTCTGTGGCCAGGAACCAGAAAAGCAACTGCTTCAAAAACATGCATGACACCACACGGGCCAAAAACAGTTTACAGGGTTCACATGAGAATTCCCAAGACGTTCCAAATGTCAGCCAGATCTGCCACCTCCTGGCCAACACAGACATAATAATTGAAAAGCTGATGATGTTTTGCAGTGGTCCTGTTCTTTCCACACTCTTCAATTACACCTTGACAGCCATTGCGTATCTTTACGTTACGTTGATTATGGGCGAAACCAGACAGTACCTTCTGATTGCTCTCCAGGTCTTGTTCAAAGTTGTTATGATTCTTTGTTCGCCAGATGCTCTCATCAAACAGGTAAGGAGAGGATATTCATACGTACCTCAACTAAGGAGATCGTGATTTTTGGTTTGGATGACATGTTTGTTTGTACATCTGTTCGTTAGCAGGTTTAAACAAAAGGCTGAAAGGGTCTTATGCAAATTTGATGAAAATGTAAGCCTCGAGGTAGGTAGGAACATAACTTTTGGGGAGAGGGAGCCTCTTGAGGGGGAAGTTATTCAGCGCTGTTTAGAAATTGTCAGGGTTAAAAACTTTGAATTATGCACTATTAACGTTCTGTGTTGCAGTTTTTATTACTGCAATGATAGTCTTTCGGGAGAAATTATCTTTCTCTCTCTTAATATACATGATTTCACTCGCATCTCAACAACTTTCCATTTTTGATCAATAAAGAATTGCGGTCAGAAGGGTTTGTCTTGGGAGGAAGCTTGCACTCTCCCAGTGCGTCTCCCACTTCTTCCAAACATTTCGATACTTTCGTACAATTGATATTCGAAATAATTTCCCCACCTTTTCTATCTTTCCCTTTA
>NC_061110.1:31125897-31143397 GCF_015104395.2 Macrobrachium nipponense | reverse complement strand
AAAACTAATTCTCAGTAGGATTTTCAATTCAGTTGTAATCTGTGTTTTGTCACAATTATGTACCATCTCATGAGGACATTTAAAAGAAAAAGCAGTAACTTCCCGTTTGTTTTTCCCTCCTATCAACCTATCTATCTGAGAAAAAAAAAGAAACATGAGAAGAATGGAAAGATTCCCTTTCGTAATTAGGTTGCTCTTAATAGAACCAGCGACTTCTGAGAACTAACTTATCGTGTTTTCCAACAATTGTAAGGGTTTTGTGCTTCTTTGTGATTCTAATTTTCTGCGCCAAGTTTTTTCTGATTATCTTCACAGACTTCTCAGTCCACAATGATTTTTCTAGGCGAGATGAACTTTACGAAAACTGATTAAACTTTACTTTAGAAAAAGGTCTGCTTAATAAGGTTGGCGCTTGGCGAAACTCATTATATATACGGATTTTTACTGACATGCAATACTTTCTAGGCTAACGTTATTACGTCTACGGCATATTTACAAAATGGCTTTGAATAATACCTGTATTATCAGATGAAAATAATGATAATGACTAAAAAAGCAATAGTGATTTATCCCATTAGTGGGCCGAATGAATAACAAATTCTTAATGCTTAATAAAGGATAAATTACTGGTTTTTATGACCTTTCGCACTTCATCGCAAGCACAGATATTCATTTACAAATGGAAGGCATAAAACAGGCTATGACTTTCCGCTGCTTTAGCTCACAACCTTCGTAAACTACCGTTGCTGGATATGTTTCCTCTCTCGTCAACTGACTGTTACGTCTCCAACGTTGCTTTTGGATGATACACGAATCACATGCTTTCACTAATAACCAGAAATCATATCAATGAAAATCTATAAGCATCGTAAGTTCGGAGCTTACAATACTTTATTTACAATGTTATGACTATTTTCAGAACTAACCTGGGGTCAAAGAGATATACATTCATAAACTTGCCATTCTTGGGGCCAACTCCAGGTGAGGATGAGATTTGGTAATCCATCTCTGCTTATCTGGGTGACTGCTACTAGTCACCAACAAAAGAATGACAGTAAACGAAAGTTTACCTTCACATGCTCAAATATTGTCGAACAGAATGAAGGATGATTTCATATTCGCGCACATAAAATAAATAGTATTTATTGCGTTATACACAAAAGCTCTGCTTTACGATATCTTAAATTAATAGAGTACAGTTCAGTCTCTTAGATTAATAATGCTCTAATGGCTGCTGTGGGAAGTAGTGCGTAAGCCAGTGTCATGGTTATTAGCATAACAATGCTAAGGCTAATGCAATATCAGTTAAATGGAGAATTCTGCACAGGAACGGAGTCGTGCAAGGAAAACTAATTTGGATATTACATTCAATCTGAACATACTGTCACTTGCAGTTCATGCTGAGTCTGTGAGACCTTATGAATAAGGTTTGATGGTCATAAATATTCCTGGAAATCGCAATGTATTTGTTATTAATGGAAACCAGTTCTGATTGAAATTCTCATTCTCAAGAGAGAGAGAGAGAGAGAGAGAGAGAGAGAGAGAGAGAAGTTTTATTTGTAATTCTTTTTACAAGAGAGAGAGAGAGAGAGAGAGAGAGAGAGAGAGAGAGAGAGAGAGAGAGAAAGATTTTTTATTTTTAATTCTTCTTATAGAGAGAGAGAAGAGAGAGATGAGAGAGAGAGAGAGAGAGAGGAGAGAGAGAGAGAGAGAAGTTTTATTTGTAATTCTTTTTACAAGAGAGAGAGAGAGAGAGAGAGAGAGAGAGAGAGAGAGAGAGAGAGAGAGAGAGAGAGAGAAAGTTTTTATTTTTAATTCTTCTTATAAGAGAGAGAGAGAGAGAGAGAGAGAGAGGAGAGAGAGAGAGAGAGAGAGAGAAGATTTTATTTTTAATTCTTTTTATAAGAGAGAGAGAGAGAGAGAGAGAGAGAGAGAGAGAGAAGATTTTATTTTTAATTATTTTTATAAGAGAGAGAGAGAGAGAGAGAGAGAGAGAGAGAGAGAGAGAGAGATGGTTTTATTTTTCGTTCTTTTTATAAGAGAGAGAGAGAGAGAGAGAGAGAGAGAGAGAGAGAGAGAGAGAGTTTTTTGTGATTCATTTTATAGCAATCATAGAAAGGTTGAGTTCTCCAAGCCTTAAACATAGATATATAATGGGTGAGCTGAGTTGTTTTCTTCATTATCTCTGCATCCTCTACCAACTAATAGTTTTCAGATATCTATGTTATCAAACTTAAGGAAATACGTTTAAAATTATGCTTGAATTATTACTAGGCTTTATCGATGATAAAATGCTTAGAGACAATAAATGAACAGAGATCAGAAAATAAACTGGATTGATGAATCATTTTGATTCTTCTCACCTTCCCTTAGAATACAAATTACGGCATATATCTCTTATGCCTCATTATCCAGAGCCGGTATATATTCCTTTTATTGATTGGTATACACAGTGTTTAAAACAAGTAAGCAAGTTCTTCAACTAATTTTAAAAACTTACCTGTGGTGTACCTAACCAGAGTGAAGAAGTATTGAATGTTCAATATTTGAATACGAAGAGTCATAGATTTTAGTACCTCATCAGAAAAGGTCATACTTTGACCTCTTGTGGCCTTGGATATTGGCCAATCTTATTGTGTCTGAGTCCATTGAATGATTTGGACACCTTCAAGTAGTCAACACACCTTGCGTGTTTTTGCAAATATGATTTTACCAAGAGGCAAATGAAATGATCCCCATTTCAATTGCATGATACTACTTGGATTACCTGCTTCAAAATTGCATTCCGGATATTAATTTTAACATAGAAATTTGACATAGAAAAAAATCGATGTCTTCTACATATGAGACAATACTTTTTCATAGGATACTTGAGTTTGCTAAATATCGAGTCCCTACTGAGCTACAACATTTCTTTGAGATAACTTCTATTCGAAGAACACAATAAGAAAAACCTTCCTCTTCGCACTCAGGAGTAATTTCTAACAACGGGAAATATTCCTTTGCTAACCAAAAGTCTCACAGTAATTCGCTACGCAGAGCTATTCAAAATTTAGGTCAAAACGATTTTAGGTAAAACCTCTCTATGGCCCAGAACTCGAGTAAATCCAAAAGCTTGCTGTTAACCCTTTTAAATCTCGTATTCCCCCAACATTTTTAGATTTTACAGCAGGCCTGTCCTAGAGACACTTGCTACTTGGAGATTCTCCTCACACATTTTTTACTTTACCATTTTAAAAAAGTCAGATGGATATGCTTGTTTTACCTAACCGCTTCAAAAGGCTAGACATCCGCTTTCGCTAATTGCTTTAAAAAAACTTTTTGTTTTATTTTATTTCGTTTCATTTCTTTTTTTATCGGTACATATCTATCATGTTTTTACTCCCGGGAAATATCCACTCGCCATAGCTTTTGTTCGGGGTGCGTCCAGGTTTGTTGGCAAAATACATTCAATTTCATGGTTGCGAACGAATGTATCAAGAGGCAATTGTTAAATGTACGAACTGTTCTATCCCAGTTAACTGCTGTCAGATGAAGGATAAATTTCTGATCGCAATAAATATACAATAAAAATGACTGCAGACCCTCATGAATGAAGATGAAGTTAAGACCTTTCAAAATAGCCTTTACACACACACACACACACAACCGCGTGCACACACATACACACACACGCACGTACGCACACACACATAGATGTGCGCCTAAAGTTATTGTGCTAGAATAGATATGGAAGAAGACTTCTTGATAATTGAATGAATTTTGAAGAACATCTTCATGCAAATAATAAGGCAATATTCAACTCGGTAGGTAAGTTAAGATACAGGAATTGGATCAGCGTCAAGGACATAATGCCTTTTCATGATGGCACATGACACAGTTACCAAGACATTACAATTCTAAATGTCATAGGTAAAATATTATTAAATACTATTTTGATAATATGTGGCTCGTCGAAAATCCATGATTTCATACCTTAATATCTACGATTTGTGTATGAATGTTTTGCAAATAAATGTAACAACGGTTTTCTCATTGGAAAACAAAAATCATCAATAATATGCAAGTCGAAAACACACTCATCTAAAATCTAATAATCGCTGGATTGCTGTTACTGAAGTGAAAAAAGTATTGTTCCAATATCTCTCGCTATAAGTAGCACTTTTCTATTATGATTCAGCGGAGAGAGAGAGAGAGAGAGAGAGAGAGAGAGAGAGAGAGAGAGAGAGAGAGAGGCAACTTGTTTGATCATGTTGATACTTACGATACAAAGCTCTTGAAATTCATCGCCAAACACGATTTCCGTCACATTTCTTAGTAAAAAAAAAGTAATTTGAAGAGCAGTTCTCCAAGAATGTCTGGGGCAGAAAAACAGTAATGATCTACTCGTGCATATCAACCCTCTCGTAAAGTAAATGGCAAAAACAATTAAACTGTATGATGGAAAATTAAACTTGCAAATTATTATTTGGTCATAAATGTATGCTGTATATTCCGGAAAATCAGGACGAGATTGTGTACATCAGTGATAATACTGGGGTTTGTGAACGGAAGTCTGTTCATTCCATATACAATAAATTATCATTTTATCTCTCTCTCTCTCTTTCTCTCTCTCATATACATGGATATCAAGTGCGCAGTCCTGATGTTAAATTAAATGTTGTAGTTTATGTTTCTTTTCCATTTTCTATAGACGGTTTCTTGTTTCCTATGGCATCTCATGACTTTGTGGAATAAAATAAAGAAAATGAGATTCATTACAACTTTTAAGACGATTCTCCAAGAACATTTGTTTTTCACTTATATCCATATAAAAGTTTACTTATTTTTATTTAAAAGTTATATACATCGGCTATTGATTTGGAAATTACATGCTAGTTGGCTTCATACTGTCTTTCGCTTTTATCAGACGCGCTGTATTTTGGCACATAGATGATTCATCTTTGCGGCCGCAAATGCATATTTCACACTTGAAAGTGTCAGACAAGAAATACGAGAATGCATGTGAGATAGGGCTAAGTAGAGCGCTTCGACACGGCTGACAGAGCCCTCTTGGCAGGTGTAGTCTGGAGCATTAAATGCAAGGGGCGTTTATCCACGATTCAGAATTAAAAGCAGGAATACGTGGTTTTCTCTCAGAGGTCCCCTTCTGTGAAGGTATACATAACTTGTTTCTGAATGAAATTTTGAATCGAAACAGGAGCAGCATCTTTCCCCCCATCTTATAAACTACTGAGACTAGGGGGCTGCAAATTGGTATTTTGGTCATCCACCCTCCCATCATGAAACATACCAAATTGCAGCCCTCTAGCCTCAGTAGTTTTTATTTTACTTACGGTTAAATATAGCCATGACCGTGCTCCGGGCAACCCAACAACACAGGCCACCACGGGCGGCTAGGAGTTTCATTGGCCGAGGCTCATGCAGCATTATACGCTGTAGAAAAAACTCGATTGCGCCGAAGAAACTTCAACTAATGTTTTACTATTTTTTTTACCTGATAACGAAAAAAGCTGCGTTCTTGCAATATATTTTCAGCAATTCTAATGTTATTTAGTCGTCATTCCCGTTTCTGTTATTACATAGTTTAAATATGAAGACAAATGCTATATTTTTTTCACTTTAGTTTTTAGTATAACAATTCTTCCACCTTTCAGTTATGAGAATATGATAAATAATTTTTCTATCTTATACCTAATCTCTATTAGTTACTACATTATTTTAGAAGGCACTTTTACTTCTACACATTTTTCAGCTTTATTTCTTTACCTTCTGTTACAAGTCCAAGAATCTATATTAATGGATGATGCCATTTATAATTTTTCAATCTACGATGCTTATAATTTTTTCTGCCATCAGTCTCTATCTTCACGGAGAAAAGCAGAGGCTATTATGAATTCTCAAAGATATCTTTCGGGGTATTTTCCACCAACTGACCACCTAAAAGTCTCTGAAAAGTGGAAATGGCTCTCCATGCTGACTGCACAAACCGGCACTTTTCGCGTTCTGTTTGTCTGCAGCAAAAATACCTTCTCTCTCTCTCTCTCTCTCTCTCTCTCTCTCTCTCTCTCTCTCTCTCTCTCTGTGTTTGTAATCAAAGGCGTTTCCTAACTAGGTCAAAGCTTGGTTTTTATCTAGAGTGCTTAACGATGAAAAGCAAAACATTCAAACATGCTTGAGTTTACGCACTGATATAGTTGCAGTTATTTAGGGAGAGAGAGAGAGAGAGAGAGAGAGAGAATGGCATCATTGTAAAAGGTGTTAAGGGTGTATGGTATGGAAGATAAATTGCTACGAGTGGCTGGAAGGCTTTAAGCTGAAGGTGGTAGGTGCAGAAAATAGGCTACACATGTTCATCCTTGGTGCCTATGGCGAGAGTTTATGATTTATGCATCCCGATTGTGAATTCAATAAATATGATAGAAGAGACGAATATATTGCATGACAACTAGATAGTAATAACCGGAAAACGTCGAAGTCCTGACTAAGACCCCATTAGGGATATTCATATCTAATTTCTAAAATTCTTATATTTTTGGTCTTCTGTCGTGGCATTCATTTCATTTTATTCCGCGTTTTAGATAAGCTGTTAAACGACTCTGTCACTCGATATCAGTTTGTCTCCATCCCTCTTCCTCGTCAGCTGCTTCACGGGTATTCGAGTTGGGGCAGCAAGGGATGGCGGTTCTAGGTCGAGTTGGGAGCTGCTTACATTGTTCATAATAAAGAACAAGTAAAAAATGCGACTCTAAGTTTCTTCGGTACAATCGAGTTTTCTGAAGTGCGTGTAATCACAACCGCTGAAAATAGGTCTATCTTTCAGAGGTCTCGGTGTAATGATGTATGAGCCGCGGCCCATGAAACTTTAACACGACCCGGTGGTGCCTCTCATCTATAGTTACCAGACTCACGAATATGGCTAACTTCAACCTTGAATAAAATAAAAACTACTGAGGCTACAGAGCTGCAATTTGGCATGTTTGATGACTGGAGGGTGGATGACCAGCATATCAATTTGCAGCCCTCAAACCTCAGTAGTTTTTAAGATCTGAGGGTGGACAGAAAACGACAGAAAATAATTCGGACGGACATGCAAAGCCCTCTCAATATTTTCTTTTACAGAAAATTAAAAGGGAAATGCGAGAGAAGGAAAATAAATGAATACATAAGAGCACTCGAGTAAAATCATCAACAATCAATAATACTTTTGATTCCATCGCAGATCTGCTTCAAAGTTACCTTCCTTTTCTGTTAATATTGCTACATTTTAAACAATTCTGTTAGGATAGTTTTCTTATTGCAAACTGACTTTAAGATCCTTGATTGTTTATGCACCTTTGATAGAGGATCGTCAACCCGAAGAGGCGTTTCTGTTATTTTGACTGCAATGATTATGCCTAGATGAGCCAAGGAAACTTAATTCCACTTGACTAAAAATACAAATTAGGAAATAAACATTTCAAGGAATAGTCCCAACTCAGTGGACTGAAAACTAAATTAAAGGAAACTCCCCTACAGATAACTCGAAATATGAACATATTGTATAATAATAATGATAATAATAATAATAATAATGATGATAATAATAATCAAAAAATACAATTTTAATTTTATTTGAAAATCTTCATATAAAAAACGTTAGACCTGACAGTCCATCATTACGAAGAAGTTTGGCAGGGGGTGAGTACTACGAAACATTCCGCTCCGCGCAGTTACTTTATAGTGCTTCTCTCTGAGAATTCCAACGATCTTCCGGGTTGAACTATAAAGGTACATGTATGAGAAATGAGAAATTCCTCATAAAAAGCATATTCACATATTCCTCCTCTGTTTTCGTCAATTCCAGAGATTCTCTGAGAGGAGGAGAAGGGGACTGTTCGGTTTATCATCATGCACAGTAAAGGCCCAGAAGTATGAATTCATCTCTCTTGGTACACACACACTCACACACAAACACACACACACACGCACAAACACACAAACACACACACACACACACACACACACACACACACACATATATATATATATATATATATATATATATATATATATATATATATATATATATATATATATAATCCTTAAGCTACAAAAATCGGTTAATATCCAATTCACGCTACTTCGGGAATATCCCCAACGGGGAATATTCGCCGAATGCGAATTATAAGTGCCAAATGGATCGGTACTTCAGGTGGGTCTCGATCCCTCGACACAGCACCTTCCTTCGGCTCCACTCGACAGTCTAGCCTACGGTTTAAAGAATACCTTGGTATTCTATATACTTCATGATATACTTCCAGTTGCTGATCAAAACGGCAAATATGCCCACACGAGATAGCTATCAATTCTTGGTATCAGGACGCGGTCATCACCCGTCTCATCTCGAGGCTGTTTGGTGATTTTAGAACGTCAAGTCATAAAGTGTAATATTTTTTTTTTTTTTTTGTTTCGAGCCGGTGCCTTTGACTATCTTTAGCACATCAAAGTTACAACTTGATTATTTGCTTGGTAATCAAAATGGAAGTGATGCAAAGACTAGATGTTTCAGAAAAAAAAATTCCATTTATCTAAAAGATAAACTTTTACCTTGAATATAAAAGAATTATTGGTAGTTTTAAATTGCACTGAATGTCTCGTGGCATTAAAAGAAACGATTTATAATATTCTATGCATCTGCGGAGGCTATTTAGGCCACAGCTTAGTGCTTCTATTTCAGTGGAGCGTTTCTTTCTGATGGCTGAGTAAAGGATTCTCCTTTCGGGATATTTAGCTAAAAGATGGTAAACCGCTGTATCAGCATTTTTTCTATACTAGAAGTAACAAGTTAGAATCTGGTTGATAACAGTGTTACTTATTTTATTATTGAAAGCTGGGCCGTCCTATTTATTTTCCATATATTGATGCAGCGACTTTCGTGATAACTTCTTGAACAGCTCTCCTAGGACTGGCCCGAAGGATTAGATATTTTTACGTGGATAGGAACCAGTTGGTCACCTAGCAACGGGACCTAAAGCTTATTGTGGAAACCGAACCACATTATATTGAGAAATTAATTTCTATCACCAGAAATAATTAATCTGATTGCGCGTTGGCCGAGCAGAGAATCGAACTTCGGACCACCGGATTGGTAGCCAAGCGCGAAAACCAGTCGTCCAACGAGAACTTCTCATTACAAGAACTACTATTTCAGCATGAAGGTGTCTGAATCCAACAATGCAGTTATAAGGAAAATATTCCTTAGGTCCTTAAAATGATGATCATTATTTGACATTTCGGGATGCTATATTTTGCATCAGCGGTTTGAACTATTGACACATTATTTTGGGGTTGCCATCGTGAAGAGCACAACTTTCCGTTGGTTCTTAGTCCCAGCTAATGACAGGCAGGATTGGACTCTTTTTAACTAACTGAAGGCCTTGCAGGCAGGAGTTCATCCCCCCAACCCCCAACTTATTTATTAGTTTTATAACTCTACCCCTGCACAGATCTTTGAAGAAGTGCACGACATATTCCTAAGAATCTGTCTAACCCGTATCATCCTACACTCTGAAAATAGGAAAATCATGCTTTTTAACAGATTTCAGGGCTCAAAGTACATCTTGGGTTTCTTAGCTTGAGAACACCTGTAATCACCTAGAGAGTTTGATGTTTACACCATTCGTTGGTTGTATCAGGCAAAGTAGATTCTTTGAATATACACTGGATGTCCATTCTTTATGTCTTGATGTATCGTAACATTTTGTAAACAGTATTCTAGTTTTGATTGGAAGTCATTGCAACAACAATACAGGAGTAATAATATCTAGTAATGTGACCCCAAAATTAATCTTACCTTTTTAGTCCGTTTCATAAATCGCATCTTGGCTAGATTCTGGTGGACAGAGTTGTTATTAATAGCCCCTCTTTTAATAACACTCATCAAGGTACTTTTTTCACTGGGATAAGACCGCTATTCTTTTCTTATCCACTAACATAAATTCCTTGACACTGGTAGGAATTTATTCTCTTTTATGTCCTTTTATGAAGGAATAAAATTGGTGGTCATTCGCAATTAGATTGACCTTCATATGTAGTTCATTTGACAATTCAGTCGTACATATCCCAAATGTGACTGGACCTAACGCCACTTTCTTGGAAACTCTTCCTAATGTTTCAGAAGATGTACATGAATTTTCAATGTCTTTACAGTACTTTCAGTCATGCGAGTAGTCCTTCAAAGCATTTTTCAACGATGTCCAATGCATTGGAAAACGATCAGTAGTCGTACTAAGATCAAATAAAGCAAGGATACCACATTTACCCTGATCCTTCATTTCCAGTACAACAATTGCAACAGAGTATGCAGCATTCTGCGTAGAATACAATTGTCCGTAGGTTGTTTGACCGTCAGGTAAAGCATTTACCCTTTCTAAGTAAATCACCGATTGTTCATGAATCACATATTCGAGCATTTTTTACATAAACAATAGATTAACAATGATATTTGTATGTATTTAACTTTTAAAATAGGGAGCTCATACCTCGATTGGTTTAACAACGATCACCTTTCCAGGCACAGGAAACGTCAGCAGAAATCCTGTTTATATATATATATATATATATATATATATATATATATATATATATATATATATATAGTATGTGTATATGTTTATATATATATATCATGGGTTTTTGTTTTGAATTTTGTTTCTCACAAAGAGAGCAAAAGCGGCGCCACGAAGGACCCAGGTGACCACTGGCAGCCGCCTTGAAGCCGAGATGCTTTCAACTGGTTGGCAAAACGAATTGTTCCTTGTAAAAAAATAAATATATCGGAGGACTTCAACCTTTCTTCCTGACTTCTGTGGACTTGAAGAAGTCCAGAAAAGGATGGATGAAAAGTCATAAGGTTTATAAATAAATTTTCATATACATATAGTAGTTTTGCTAATCAAGTATATTATTGTGGATGCATCTGTACATAACTGAGAGGCACGAAACGGTTTCATACAATATATATATATATATATATATATATATATATATATATATATATATATATATATATATATTATTTTTTCGGTACACGAAAGAATTTGGGGTTAAGTAGTTCAATGATATGTGGTTCATTTTGGCTTTTTATTCAACCAAGAGGTACTGAGAGCTTCGAAATAGGTTCAAACCTGCCTTCACCTTAATATTTTGATTCACCAAGTTTCTGGGATTTTCCAAATATTTTAACATCACTGCGGGTTGCTTTAGGAGCAAGAGCCCCTGCTAAAGTTAATCTGACTTTGTCTAAAGCAGTGCCAACAACAACAATTGTTAATATACCTCGTTTTTGTTATTATTATTATTATTTTTTTTGTGGTGGTTTTCTATCAGCCTAGTCCTTCAATTCGACTGGGTGGCATGTTACTAGTTGGGGTTCCGGGTTGCGTCCTACCTCCTTAGGAGTTCATCACTTTACTTCAGCCTCTAGTTTTTCCAGATTCCTTTCCAGGGATCTTGGAAGCGTGCCTAGTGTTCCTATGATTATGGGTACAATTTCCACTGGCATATCCCATACCCTTCTTATTTCTATTTTCAGGTCTTGCTACTTATCCATTTTTGTTTCCCTTTCTTTCTCTTCAACTCTGGTGTCCCTTTCTCTTCAACTCTGGTGTCCCATGGTATTGCGACATCGATGAGTGATACTTTCTTCTTGATTTTGTCAATCAACGTCACGTCTGGTCTATTTGCACGTATCATCCTATCTGTTCTAATACCATAGTCCCAGAGGATCTTTGCCTGATCGTTTTCTATCACGCCTTCAGGTTGGTGCTCGTACCACTTATTACTGCAAGGTAGCTGGTGTTTCTTGCACAGGCTCCAGTGGAAGGGCTTTTGCTACTGAATCGTGCCTCTTTTTGTACTGGTTTTGTGCAAGTGCCGGACATTCGCTTGCTATGTGGTTTATGGTTTCATTTTTGTTTTTGAATTTCCTACAGTGGGAGAGATGTTATTTCCGTCATTTTTATCTATTTATTATTATTATTATTATTATTATTATTATTATTATTATTATTATTATTATTATTGTAGTAGTAGTAGTAGTAGTAGTAGTAGTAGTAGTAGTAGTAGTAGTATTATTATCATTTCGGAAGGAGACCCTCTCGTAGGCATGTTTTGGTAAAAATCATTGCTGCTTCAGCACTATTAATCTTGTGGAGAGTCTTCTCTATTTTTCTGATGACGGCTTTTAGTTGTTGCTTATACTGGCGAGCAACGCACCAAAGGGCAATGTTAAAATTCGGTTAGTCATTTTGTTTATATTATTATTATTATTATTATATTAGTATATTATGGATTATTTATTGCTTATACAATTCTTGCTTATACAAAACCAAGAATTGTATAAGCAAGAATTGTATAAACAATAATAAACCAAATGACTCAACCGAATTTTACCATGCCCTTCGGCGCGTTGCTCCCAGTATAGCAACAACGAGAAAGCCGTCATCAGATAGAGAGAAGACTCTCTACAAGATTAAATAGTGCTGAAGCAGCAATCATTTTTAACAAAAAATTACTTATTATTATTATTTGAGGGCTGTAAATTCTCATTATAATAAGCATCCCACTTAAGTTTTATGATGACAATAATTTTAGATTCATGTCCATAATAAAGATGACATATTTAAATGTAGACATTCTATATAAAAAGAAAAAAATACCATACTGGCAAAATAATAAGTTTACCAAAAATAATCTCATTAAAGAGACGGAGTATAAAACATTGGAAACCTCGAACTTAAGCACGGTGTAATACACACACATGCTCTCCTTGTGTGTGCTTGCTCTCTCAATCCTCATTCAGCTCTTAGCTTTTTTTGCTTGTTTTTCAATTTTTTTTTTTATCACGGAGGTTACGTTTATATTCAATGGAAAGAAATTTAAATATATAATTTTATTATAACCACACACACACACACACACACACACACACACACACACACACACACATATATATATATATATATATATATATATATATATATATATATATTATATATATGCTTAAAAAATCACAGTAGATGCACGTGACTTCATAAATAAGCGAATACCACGGGAAAATGATAGTCAGGAATCCAAGCGCTTTCGTCTTTATTCAGACGATGTCTGAATAAAGACGAAAGCGCTTGGATTCCTGACTATCATTCCGTGGTATTCGCTATATATATATATATATATTATATATATATATATATATATATATATATATATATATATATATATTCGACTTCAATAGACGATTAAACACAATATTTTGATATCATGTGAAATACCATCCTTCATCTAGAGAGGCGTGGGAAAGCTAGAATTTCTAGAATATGTTTGAGAAATTTTAATAGCCAAAAATAACAGTTGACTGATGGAGTATCAGCTGGAACGTCTGCCAAGCCGAATTTTATTCAGCGAGGCCCGATTCGACCTCTGGGTAGTCTTGAGGTATACCTGCTAAAATCTACGCCAAATAGCGCGTTGTTTCACCGACGAAAAATAAAATAAATGTGCTCTATTTTATTAGAATTCATTGTTTTGTACTGTTTAACATGCACATTGTTTATTGTTTACATTTTCATTTCCATAGAGCTTTCCTACCCTCCCAACAAGTACAACAACAGCAAGAGCAACAAGAACAATAACAACAACGACAAAGTAGTTTGTAAACTTACTCAGTAAGCGATAACGGTGTTGAAAATACATGACAGAATTATTAAAATTGAAAAATAGAGACAAGACTCTGAAATTAAAGAAAGAAATTTCAACCATTCTCTATAATTTGCTAAGATAATTAATGTGAACTTAGCTTAATTAGATTTGGGATGAAAAATGGTTACAGGCACCGTGATTCAAGAAATCGATAACGAATTTATGAATAGAAAAATAGCAAAGAAACACGCGGGGGTGAAAGAGAGAAGAGAGGACGGGAGAGAGAGAGAGAAGAGAGAGAGAGAGAGAGAGAGAGAGAGAGAGATACAGGACTCAGGATTGGGTCGGAGGTTCGCGTCTCCCCCTGGGAGATGAAAAATCACTGTCAATGTATCATGATCAGTTACTGCTGCAGTGTGGGGTTTGCGGTGGGAGGTTGAAACCATCCTTCTTTGAAAGCTTGACTTTCAAGTCTATGGCCCCTGTGGGCGTATTCCATGTGAATAGGTTTCAGCTACTGAAATAATAATAATAATAATAATAATAATAATAATAATAATAATAATAATAATAATAATAATAATAATAATAATAATAATGCTGGCAAAATATATACTGAAAATATTTGTTTCAAAATTAATGTATCAAACTAAGTTCAGCGATTTCCGTTCTGTATTTATATGGCTCAATAAATCTCACTGAAGTTTAATTCTTTCCCCCTCATAATAATAATGAGCTTTGAAGCTTAAGCTTGGAGATGGTTCATTCTCAGACAGAACATTTCCAATTCTAATGATGATTCAATAACCATACTTAATTGGATGCTAATTATAATGAACAATTGTTGAATATTAAATTCATGATTTGTGAACATACCATATCCTGATAGGTTCACATTTGAATGTCTCTGCTCGTCTTTTACTGACAGGAGAAAATGATCAAATCTACAGCAAGAGCATCTTGCTGGGATCAACATTATTCTGCACTAATATTTTCAAACACAGCGGTTGACATGCAAAACCAACGAACAGGGGTAAACTAATAAGTAGTAATTTAGGGTAAGAAATAAAAGACAGATGAATAAATATGACATCACCAATAGTTCCCGAGCCATGTTCACGAGATTAAGTAAATAGCTACACAACCGTAGGGTCACTAATGTTCCATATCGCTGCAACTGATACAAGATTCCTGGCGGAATCCCGGGAGATTAATCTGGTATTCAGATCACTCCGAAGGCAGAGGCGTTGCAGGCACTAAGCCATTTATTCTTCTTGATAACTGCATGCGCCTGCAAACTTCAAGCACTTAGGTTTTCCATGTAAAACATCTCATACCTCACTTACCGAATGCACGAGGAAGGAATACACGGGAAGTGAGCTGTTCGTGGAAGGTGGGGGAACTCGAGCAAATAAAGTGAGAAGAGCAATGAAGGGGGAGTGCCGGGTGCTAATACAAATTCATTAATATAATAAAAAAAATTGTTGAGCTTTGCTTTAAAGCAGTTTAATAGATTCATTTACTATAATAACTTTGTGTTTGATTCTTGTTGATGAAACAGCGAAGTCAAACGTTATTAACGAAAAGGAAATATTTCAGATGGTAATGTATATAGACTTTCCTTACCTGACACAATACACCCTCTCTCTGTCTGTCTGTCTGTCTGTCTGTCTCTCTCTCTCTCTCTCTCTCTCTCTCTCTCTCTCTCTCTTATATATATATATATATATAATATATATATATATATATATATATATATACATAATTATATATATATATATATATATATATATATATATATATATATAGATATATATATATATATATATAGAACTCGTTAATATCATTCATCATCAGTTAAGATCTCCAAGTACCCGGCGTATTAATGAAACTATGCACGTATTACTACTTTGCGGATAACCCTGCTGGGCATTTTACAAAGGACCCTGATGATCCAGGCAATTATTGCCAAGGTACTTGGTACCTTCTGCAGCGTCAACATTGAGTTATTCCAAAGGGCATCTGCCTCCCATTGTCAAACTGACCAGTGGATATAATAGATTCACGTCAACCGTGCATCTAATATCTAGGCCAGTCCCTTACGACGCTCCTGATTGGCTGTTGATAAGCCAATAACAGGGCTGGAAACCCTCAGTCTCTCTCGAGAGTTCACATCGGCAGGATGTATGTTCCACTTCTCCTAAGGGATACATCTTTCAAAAGTATCCCTCAGGAGAGGTAAAACATACATCCTGCCTATGTGAACTCTCTCGAGAGACTGAGAGTTTCCAGCCCTGTGATTGGCTTATCAACAGCTAATCAAGAGCGTCATAAGGAACTGGCCTAGACACCAGATACATGTTTGATGTGAATCTACTATAGTTCTCAGATGAAATCTTGAATCTTGATATCAAGAAATTGGAAAATGCTGCCAGTAAACGACAAATCTAAGCGTACAAATGCCTTGGTTCCATTTTCAGACATAAGATATAATATCTTGCTATGGAATTAAATTCAGCGCATAATCAAGGCCACCGGAAATATCTCTTTCGGTGGTCTCGATATCACGGCCCGGTGGTGGCCTGGCCTATTTCGTTGCCAGATGCGTAATTATGACTAACTTCAACCTTAAATAAAAGAAAAAAGAAAAAAGAAAAACTGCTGAAACTAGAAGGCTGCAATTTGGTAAGTTTGATGATTTGAGGGTGGATGATCAACATGCCAATTTGTAACCCTCTATCCTCCTTAGTTTTTAAGATCTGAGGGTGGACAGAAAAGTACGGACAACACAAGGTGCGGACGGACAGACAAAGCTATCTCAATAGTTGTCTTTTACAGACAACTAAAATTCTGTCTGAGCAGGATTGGCATCAGGCCAGAGATGTAGAATGTCTGTTCTTTTTCTTGGCAACTATTCCACTTGAAGTATTTCAATCAACACCAGTAGACAAATTGGGAATTTTCTTTTTATGTCTTGGCCCCTTTTGTTGCTATGAAGAAACAGTTTTTAAGTGAAACGCTTTGATTTGCTAAAAACTGAGACATTAACAGAGAATTATTTTGACAGACCATATGGAACTTCCATATAAAAAATATGTTCATCCCTCTCTACTGTTATCGCCACATATACGCGCTTTATCGAAAGCTTCGAGCCCAAAACATTATTTCTTCCTTAAACTCTCGGCCAATATGACCTTATATCTTCAGATGCTCCTCAGTTAGCACATGGAACAAAAGAGATGGAATCACAGATGGTAAGTTAGTAGTCATTTGATATTGCAAAGCACTGGAAACAGATGATAGTCAATAAATGACAAAAATTAGACTTCATGAAAATTCTTGGATAAAAACTTATTTATGCAACCATACAACTACTTCACATTTTTGGGAGGTCAAAGGCCGGACTACCTATATTTGACTCCCGAATCTAAAATTTGACGTTTCCACCTTTTGCCAGATGGAAACCTGTCTAGCTCATTGTCTCTTGACGCTCCACAGTTGTGGAATCGAGGCTGTCTTATGGCTTTTAAGTACCTCTGAAGGAGGGTCAACGTCTCAACTGTATTTCCAACGGGTGTTGGGAAACAGTGAAGAGGAGGCGTGTGGAGAAGTACAAAAATTCAGCTCTTGGATCTCCCTCTTCCAATGACATGGGAAGGTGGATGGCTAAATATGATTTATTGAATTCACTGTTGAATTTTTCCCACCCGTTGGAGGCTGCACCTTCATCATCACGAATAAAAATAAAAATAAGATAACCAGCAATCATCACACCACTAATTGAAACAGTCACGCTTAAGCAGGTAAATAAGGATAACTC
>NC_061110.1:31113502-31125397 GCF_015104395.2 Macrobrachium nipponense | reverse complement strand
GTAAATTCGGCCCTAAAGGAATCATCGTGTAAATATGGGAATCGGGCATAAAAAGGAAGCTTTGGAACATTAATTTCATTGGTGTGTGCAACAAAAACTCTTTATTAAGGACCTTGTAAATAATTCTGTTGACGAGCTTGGTGGGAAAGAAGCAGTTATCCTTAAAAAATATGCAAATAAAAGAAAGGCAATTTCTTCATGAAATACGTGCCAGTTAGACGTAAGGGAGGACGGCTCTATATACAAGGGTAAAAATTGAGTTAGATTTAAAATTACTAAAACAAAAGCTATGAAAATTCGTTCCCAAACCTGTAAATGTCTTTTTCCTAAAAATTCTAGTGTTAAACTTACTGTTTTCACGAAATACTTCTACATCTAAAAAACGGAGGAAAGGACGGTCGTTCATTTCACTTTCAAGGGTAAACTTAATATTTGGGTGATAATTTTGATTGCCATGCATTTTAGAATTCATTAATTCATATCACCCAAATATTAATGTTTACCCAATTGAAAGTGAAAATGAACGACCGTCGTCCGTTTTAGATGTAGAAGTATTTCGTGAAAACAGTAAGTTAACACTAGAATTTTTAGGAAAAAGACATTTACAGGTTTGGGAACGAATTTTCATAGCTTTTGTTTTAGTAATTTTAAATCTAACTCAATTTTTTACCTGTATATAGAGCCGTCTCCCTTACGTCTAACTGGCACGTATTTCATGAAGAAATTGCCTTTCTTTTAGCATATTTTAAGGATAACTGCTTTCCCACCAAGCTCGTCAACAGAATTATTTACAAGTCCTTAATAAAGAGTTTTGCACCAACACCAATGAAATTAATGTTCCAAAGCTTCCTTTTTATGCCCGATTACCCATATTTACACGATGATTCCTTTAGGGCCGAATTTACAAAAATCGTACAAAAACACTTTGGCGCATTAAAGGTAAAACTCATTCCGGTCAATCCACTAAACAATTGGATCCATGTTTAAATTTAAAGACCGTTTATGCCCCCTCATGTCCTCTGGTATAGTGTACAAATATTCTTGTCCCAGATGTAGTCTGGGAACTTACGTAGGTTCTTCTCAGAGGATGATGAGGGTTCGCATAGACTGCCACAAGGGAGTTAGTTTTCGTACTGGAGTTCATTATCAAATCCCGAACAGTCCAGTATACGTGAACATAGCAAAAAATGTAAGGTTAATATTAAATATGAAGATTTTGTTGTTGTTGGTCAAACCTCCAGCCCAAATGACTGTTGATCCTGGAGAGCCTTTTTATTAAACAACTTGTTCCGCAGTTGAACAACCAGACCACCTCCACCCCTTGTTTCTCTCTTAAGCCTATGTTTCTGTGTACATTCTTTTAGTTTTTATTTATCTCTTACCATGGTAGGTCGACCCCCAGTGCTCCTCAAATATTCTTTAACTTTGTATTTTACTAATTTATTTATTCGGTTTTTTGTTTTAACTTTCCATCTGAACTTTTAACTAACGTATGTGCTTTTAACTTCTCGTGTTGTTTTCTCAATTGTTAGTGTATTTTTATCTATGTGTGAAGTTCCGTTTTTCATTTTAACTAGTTTTTGTAAATAATTTTTAGACTATTTTTCAAATCAATTTAATTTATATTAGTCATTATTTTATTATACAGACCCTGAAGATGCATTCTGCCGAATGCGAAACGCGTCGGAATAAAGTGTGAAATACTTCGCCATGTTTGTTCCTGCTCCTGCTCCCTGTGCATTTTATCACTTTGGCTGACTCGCCTGCTTTCTCCGTTCATATATATATATATATATATATAGATTATATATATAATATATATATATATATATATATATATATTTCATTCGCCTCGCCAGTTATTAGAAATTTTGAATCGGAACAGGAGCAGCATCTTTCCCCCTATCTTATAACTACTGAGGCTAAGAGGCTGCAGGTGGTATTTTGGTCATCCACCCTCCCATCATGAAACATATCAAATTGCAGCCCTCTAGCCTCAGTACTTTTTATTTTACTTACGATTAAATATAGCCATGACCGTACTCCGGGCAACCCATCAACACAGGCCACCACGGGCGGCTAGGAGTTTCATTGGCTGCGGCTCATGCAGCATTATACGCTGTAGAAAAAACTCGATTGCGCCGAAGAAACTTCAACTCATGTTTTACTTTTTTTTTACCTGATAACGGAAAAAAGCTGCGTTCTTGCAATATATTTTCAGCAATTCTAATGTTATTTAGTTATCATTCTCGTTTCTGTTATTGCATAGTTTAAATATGAAGACAAATGCTTTATTTTTTTCACTTTAGTTTTTAGTATAACAATTCTTCCCCCTTTCTGTTATGAGAATATGATAAATAATTTTTCTATCTTATACTTAAATTTCATTAGTTACTACATTATTTTAGGAGGCACTTTTACTTCTACATATTTTCAGCTTTATTTCTTTACCTTCTGTTACAAATCCAAGAATCTATATTAATGCACTGATGTCATTTATGATTTTTTAATCTACGACGCTTATATTTTTCTGCCATCAGTCTTTATTTTCACGGAGAAAAACAAAGGCTATTTTGAATTCTCAAAGATATCTTTCGGACTATTTTCCACCAACTGACCACCTAAAAGTCTCTGAATAGTGGAAATGGCTCTCCATGCTGACTGCACAAAACGGCACTTTTCACGTTCTGCTTGTCTGCAGCAAAAATACCTTTTATCTCTCTCTCTCTCTCTCTCTCTCTCTCTTCTCTCTCTGTTTGTAATCATAGGCGTTTCTTAAACTAGGTCAAAGCTTGGTTTTTATCTAGAGTGCTTAACGATGTAAAGCAAAACATTCAAACATGCTTGAGTTTACGCACTGATATAGTTGCAGTTATTTAGTGGGTCTAATTTTGCACGCGCACACACTTACATACGCACACACACTCACATAAAGAGAGAGAGAGAGAGAGAGAGAGAGAGAGAGAGAGAGAGAGAGAGAGAGAGGGGGGCAATGTAAAATGTGTTAAGGATGTATGGTATGGAAGATAAATTGTTACGAGTGACTAGAAGGCTTTAAGCTGAAGGTGGTAAGTGCAGAATATTGGCTACACATGTTCACCCTTAGTGCCTATGACGAGAGTTCATAATTTATGCATTCCGAAGGTGAATTCAAGAACTATGATAGAAGAGACGAATGTAATGCATGACAACTAGATAGTAATAACCAGAAAACGTAGAAGTCCTGACTAGGACTCCAATAAGGATAAACATATCTAATTTCTAAAATTTCCATATTTTTGGTCTTCTGTCGTGGCATTCATGTCTTTTTCTTCCGCGTTTTAGATAAGCTGTTAAACGACTCAGTCACTCGATATCAGTTTGTCTCCATCCCTCTTCCTCGTCAGCTGCTTCACGGGTATTCGAGTTGGGGCAGCAACGGATGGCGGTTCTAGGTCGAGTTGGGAGCTGCTTACATTGTTCATAATAAAGAACAAGTAAAAAATGAGACTCTAAGTTTCTTCGACGCAATCGAGCTTTCTGAAATGCGTGTAATCACAACCGCCGAAAATAGGTCTATCTTTCAGTGGTCTCGTCGTAGTTATTAATGAGCCGCGGCCTATGAAACTTTAACACGGCCCGGTGGTGCCTGTCATCTATAGTTGCCAGACTCACGAATATGGCTAACTTTAACCCTAAATAAAATAAAAAAAACTACTGAGGCTACAGAGCTGCAATTTGGTATGTTTGATGACTGGAGGGTGGATGATCATCACATCAATTTGCAGCCCTCAAACCTCAGTAGTTTGTAAGATCTGAGGGCGGACAGAAAAAGTGCTGACAGGAAAATTCGGACCGACATACAAAGCCATCCCATTTGTTTTCTTTTACAGAAAATTAAAGGGGAAATGCGAGAGAAAGAAACTTGATGAACACATAAGAACTCTCGAGCAAAAATAGCAACAATCAAATAATACTTACCTCTTGTGCTGATTCCATCGCAGCTCTGCTTGAAAGTTGCCTTCCTTTTCTGTCAATATTGCTACATTTTAAACAATTCTGTTAGGATAGTTTTGTTATTGTATAGTGACTTTAAGATCCTTGATCATTCATACACCTTTGATATAGGATCATCAAGCCGAAGAGGCCTTTCTGTTATTTTGACTGTAATGATTATGCCTCGATGGGCCAAGTAAACTTCATTCCACTTGACGAAGGATACAAATTAGGAAACAAACATTTCAAGGACCAGCTCAATGGACTGAAAACAAAATTAAATGACACTCTCCTTCAAATAACTCGAAATATAAACACATATTCTATAACAAAAAAATAATTCTATGTTTAAACCTTCATACAAAACGTAGGCTGTCGCTATCAGTTACTAAGAAGTTTGGCAAAGGGGTGAGTAGTACTACGAAACATTCCGCTCCGCGCAATTACTTTATAGCGCCTCTCTCTGAGAATTCCAACGATCTTCCGGGTTGAACTATAAAGGTACATGTATGAGAAACGAGAAATTCCTCATAACAAGCATATTCCTCCTCTGTTTTCGTCAATTCCAGAGATTCTCTGAGAGGAGGAGAAGGGGACTGTTCGGTTTATCATCATGAACAGTAAAGACCCAGAAGTATGAATTCATCTCTCTTGGCACACACACACTCACACGCACACACACACAAATATATATATATATATATATATATATATATATATATATATATATATATATATATATTATGTATATATATATATATATATATATATATATATATATATATATATATATCTATATATATATATACACATATCTATACACATTAAATGCATCTTTTTATATATGTATGTATGTATGTATATATATATATATATATATATATATATATATATATATATATAATCGATAAACTACAAATATCGTTTAATATCCAATTCACGCTTCTTCGGGAATATCCCAACGGGGAATATTCGCCGAAGGGGAATTCTAAGTGCCAAATGGATCGGTACTACAGGTGGGTCTCGATCCCTCGACACAGCACCTTCCTTCGGCTCCAGTCGACAGTCTAGCCTAAGGTTTATAGAATACCTTGGTATTCTATATACTTCATGATATACTTCCAGTTGCTGATCAAAACGGCAAATATGCCCACACGAGATAGGTATCAATTCTTGGTATCAGGACGCGGTCATCACCCGTCTCATCTCGAGGCTGTTTGGTGATTTTAGAACGTCAAGTCATAAAGTGTAATAGTTTGAGCCGGTGCGTTTGACTGTCTTTAGCACATCAAAGTTACAACTTGTATCAGTATGGAAAAATGCAGAACCGTGGAGGTAAGAGTAACAAATATTTTCGAATGGTTATTGACCACACTGCAATTAGGCTATTCAATTATTTGCTTGGTAATCAAAATGGAAGTGATGCAAAGACTAGATGTTTCAGAAAAAAAAATTCCATTTATCTGAAAGATAAACTTTTGGCTTGTTTGAATATAAAAGAATAATTGGTAGTTTTAAATTGCACTGAATGTCTCGCGGCATTCTATGCATCTGCGGAGGCTATTTAGCACACAGCATAGTACTTCTATTTCAGTGGAGCGTTTCTTTCTGAAAGCTGAGTAAAGGATTCTCCTTTCGGGATATTCAGCTAAAAGATGATAAACCGCTGTATCAGTATTTTTTCTATACTAGAAGTAACAAGTTAGAATCTGCTTGATAAGAGTTACTTATTTTATTATTGAAAGCTGGGCCGTCATATTTATTTTCCATATATTGATGCAGCGACTTTCGAAAAATTGAGCGTCGACTTCAGCGTAATCGTCATATACACAATAACAACACTCCCTAAATAGTCTAATTTATTTTTTCAGTTCCTGTTTTTTCACACCTCTGGGCAATGGAGTTATGATACAACCTTGACAACTTCTTGCAAAATTTTCCTTCCACTATTTTCAAACGTCCCGTTTTGTGAAAATGTTTATTATGGAATTGGGTTTTATAGATAGATTTACCTACAGTCAATCTTTGATTTCATTTTTCACTAAGGAAACAGGCAATATTGTTAAACTGTATGGAGCGAGAAACTGCCTCTCATTACAATTTAAGTATGTCTTAGTTTTACCAGACCACTGAGCTGATGAACAGCTCTCCTAGGACTGGCCCGAAGGATTAGATATTTTTACGTGGCTAGGAACCAGTTGGTCACCTAGCAACGGGACCTAAAGCTTATTGTGGTAACCGAACCACATTATATTGAGAAATGAATTTCTATCACCAGAAATAAATTAATCTGATTGCGCGTTGGCCGAGCCGAGAATCGAACTTCGGACCACCGGATTGGTAGCCAAGCGCGAAAACCAGTCGTCCAACGAGGAACTTCTCATTACAAGAACTACTATTTCAGCATGAAGGTGTCTGAATCCAACAATGCAGTTATAAGGAAAATATTCCTTAGGTCCTTAAAATGATGATCATTATTTGTCATTTCGGGATGCTATATTTTGCATCAGCAGTTTGAACTATTGACACATTAGTTTGGGGTTGCCATCGTGAAGGGCACAGCTTTCCGTTGGTTCTTAGTCCCAGCTAATGACAGGCAGTCGCGCAATTTCGGAGCTATTCACAGCCGAGAGGGATTGGACTCTTTTTAACTAACTGAAGGCCTTGCAGGCAGGAGTTCATCCCCAACCAACCCCAACTTATTCATTTGTATACGCTACCGCTGCACAGATCTTTTAAGAAGCGCACGACATATTCCAAAGTATCTGTCTAGCCCACATTATCCTACACTCTGAAAATAGGAAAATCATGCTTTTTAACAGATTTCAGGGCTCAAAGTACATCTTGGGTCTCTTAGCTTGAAAACACCTGTAACCACCTTTAGAGAGTTTGATGTTTACACCATTCGTTGGTTGTATGAGGCAATGAAGATTCTTTAAATATACACTGGATGTCCATTCTTTATGTCTTGATGTATCGTAACATTTTGTAAACAGTATTCTAGTTTTTATTGGAAGTCATTGCAACAACAATACAGGAGTAATAATATCTAGTAATGTGACCCCAAAATTAATCTTACCTTTTTAGTTCGTTTCATAAATCGCATCTTGGCTAGATTCTGGTGGACAGAGTTGTTATTAATAGCCCCTCTCTTAATGACACTCATCAAGGTACTTTTTTTTACTGGGATAAGACCGCTATTCTTTTCTTATCCACCAACATAAATTCCTTGACACTGGTAGGAATTTATTCTCTTTTATGTCCTTTTATGAAGGAATAAAATTGGTTGTCATTCGCAATTAGCTTGGACTTCATATGTAGTTCATTTGACAATTCAGTCGTACATATCCCAAATGTGACTGGACCTAACGCCACTTTCTTGGAAACTCTTCCTAATGTTTCAGAAGATGTACATGAATTTTCAATGTCTGTACAGTACTTTCAGTCATGCGAGTAGTCCTTCAAAGCATTCTTCAACGATGTCCAATGCATTGGAAAACGATCAGTAGTCGTACTAAGATCAAATAAAGTAAGGATACCATATTTACCCTGATCCTTCATTTCCAGTACAACAATTGCAACAGAGTATGCAGCATTCTGCGTAGAATACAATTGTCCGTAGGTTGTTTGACCGTCAGGTAAAGCATTTACCCTTTCTAAGTAAATCACCGATTGTTCATGAATCACATATTCGAGCATTTTTTACATAAACAATAGATTAATAATTATATTTGTATGTATTTAACTTTTGAAATACAAAGAGAGCAAAAGCGGCGCCACGAAGGACCCAGGTGACGACAGGCAGCCGCCTTGAAGCCGAGATCCTTTCAACTGATTAGCAAAACGAAATGTTCTTTCTGTGGACTAGAAGAAGTCCAGAAAGGATGGATGGAAGTCATAAGGTTTATAAATAAGTTTTCATATACATATAGTTTTGCTAATTAAGTATATTTATTGTGGATGCAATCCGTACATAACTGAGAGGCACGAAACGGTTTCATACAATATATATATATATATATATATATATATATATATATATATATATATATATATATATAATATATAATTTATTATCGGTACGCGAAAGAATTTGGGGTTAAGTAGTTCAATGATATGTGGTTCATTTTGGCTGTGTTTCAATAATATACTAACTTTTTATTCAACCAAGAGGTATGAGAGCTTCGAAATAGGTTCAAACCTGCCTTCACCTTAATATTTTTATTCACCAAGTTTCTGGGATTTTCCAAATATTTTAACATCACTTACGGGCTGCTTTAGGAGCAAGAGCCCGTGCTAAAGTAAATCTGACTTTGTCTAAAGCAGTGCCAACAACAACAGTTGTTAATATACCTCGTTTTTGTTATTATTATTATTAGTTATTATTATTTTTTGGTCTATCACAGTCTTCCAATTCGACTGGGTTATTTATAGTGTGGGGTTCCGGGTTGCATCCTGCCTCCTTAGGAGTCCATCACTTTTCTTACTATGCACCGTTTCAAGGATAACACTCTATTTTCCAGATTCCTTTTCAGGATCGTGGGATCGTGCCTAGTGTTCCTATGATTATGTGGGCACAATTTCCACTGGCATATCCCATATCCTTCTTATTTCTATTTTTAGGTCTTGATACTTATCCATTTTCCCTTTCTTTCTCTTCAACTCTGGTGTCCCATGGTATTGCGACATCAACGAGTGATACTTTCTTCTTGGTTTTGTTAATCACGTCACGTCTGGTCTATTGCACGTATCACCCTATCCGTTCTGATACCATAGTCCCAGAGGATCTTTGCCTGATCGTTTTCTATCACGCCTTCAGGTTGGTGCTCGTACCACTTATCACTGCAAGGTAGATGGTGTCTTGCACAGGCTCCAGTGGAGAGCTTTTGCTACTGAATCATGCCTCTTTTTGTACTGGTTTTGTGCAAGTGCCGGACATTCGCTTGCTATGTGGTTTATGGTTTCATTTTTCGTATTGCACTTCCTACATGAGGGAGAGATGTTATTTCCATCTATTTATTATTATTATTATTATTATTATTATTATTATTATTATTATTATTATTATTATTATTATTATTATTATTATTATTATTATTATTATTATTATTATTTGAGTACTGTAAATTCTCAATGTAATAAGCATCCCACTTAAGTTTTATGATGACAGTAATTTTTAGATTCATGTCCATAAAAGAGATGACATTTAAATGTAGACATTTTATATAAAAAGAAAAACAACACCATACTGGCAAAATAATAAGTTTACGAAAAATAATTTCATTAACGAGACGGAGTATAAAACATTGGAAATCTCGAACTTAAGCACGGTGTAATACACACATACATTACATACGTGTGTGTGTGTGTGTGTGTTTGTGTGTGTGTGTGTGTGCGTCCTCTCTCGATCCTCATTCAGCTCGCAGCTTTTCTTGCTTGTTTTTTCAATTTTTTTTTTTTTTTTTAATCACGGAGGTTACGTTTTATATGCAATGGAAAGAAATTTAAATATATATGTGTATATATATATATATATATATATACATATATATATATATATATATATATATATATATATATATATATTCGACTTCTATAGACGATTAAACACAATATTTTAATATCATGTGAAATACCATCCTTCATCTGTAGAGACGTGTGACAGCTAGAATTTCTAGAATATGTTTGAGAAATTGTTAATAGCCATAAATAACAGTTGACTGATGGAGTATCAGCTGGAACGTCTGTCAATGCCGAATTTTATTCAGCGAGGTCCGATTCGACCTCTGGGTAGTCTCGAGGTATACCTGCTAAAATCTACGGCCAAATAGCGCGTTGTTTCACCGACGAAAATTAAAATAAATGTGCTATATTTTATTAGAATTCATTGTTCTGTATTGTTTAACAAGCACATTGCTTATTGTTTACATTTTCATTCTAATAAATAACTCATAAATATCTTATCCTAAAATTCCTGTATCTTTAACTCGATGCAAAACAACTTTTTCAGACCTTTTTAGGCTTTTCCATAGAGCTTTCCTACCCGCCCAAAAAGAACAACAACAGCAAGAGCAACAAGAACAACAACAACAACAACAACAACAACAAAGTAGTTTGTAAACTTACTCAGTAAGCGATAACTGTTGAAAATACATGACAGAATTATTAAAATTGAAAATTAGAGACAAGACTCTGAAATTAAAGAACGAAATTTCAACCATTCTCTTTAATTTGCTAAGATAATTAATGTGAACTTAGCTTAATTAGATTTATGAAAATGTTACATTGCCTGATCAACAAATCGATAACGAATTTATGGAATAGAAAATAGCGAAGAAACTCATGGAGAGAGAGAGAGAGAGAGAGAGAGAGAGAGAGAGAGAGAGACCGAAGAATGGACAAGATAAGGGACTCAGGATTGGTCGGGAGTTCGCGTCTCCCTCAGAGAGATGAAAAATCACTGTCTCTGTATCATGGTCAGTTACTGCTGCAGTGTGGGGTCTCTCAGTGGGAGGTTGAAACCATCCTTCTTTGAAAGCTTGACTTTTAAGTTATGGCCCCTGTGGGCTTATTCCATGTGAATGGGGTTTCAGTTACTGAAATAATAATAACTAATAACTAATAATAATAATAATAATTAATAATAAGAATAATAATAATAATAAAATAATTAATAATGCTGGCAAATATTTAATGAAAATATTTGTTTCAAAAATTAATGTATCAAAATAAGTTCAGCCATTTTCTTTCTGTATTTATATGGTTCAGTAATTTTCACTAAAGTTTAATTCTTTCCTCCTCATAATTGAGCTTTGAAGCTTAAGCTTGGAGATGGTTCAATCTCAAACAGAACATTTCCAATTCTAATGATGATTCAATAACCATAAGTATTGGACGCTAATTAACAATTGTTGAATATGATATTCAAGATTTGTGAACATACTATATCCTGATAGGTTCACATCTGAATTTCTCTGCTCGTCTTTTACTGACAGGAGAAAACTATCTCTATCTACAGCAAGAGCATCTTGCTGGGATATCTACATTATTCTGCACTAATATTTCAAACACAGCGGTTGACATGCAAAACCAACGAACAGGGATAAACTAATAAGTAGCAATTTAGGGTAAGAAATAAAAGACAGATGAATAAATATGACATCACCAATAGTTCCCGAGCCATGTTCACGAGATTAAGTAAATAGCTACACAACCGTAGGGTCACTAATGTTCCATGTCGCTGCAACTGATACAAGATTCCTGGCGGAATCCCGGGAGATTAATCTGGTATTCAGATCACTCCGAAGGCAGAGGCGTTGCAGGCACTAAGCCATTTATTCTTCTTGATTATTGCATGCGCCTGCAAACTTCAAGCACTTAGGCTTTCCATGTAAAAAATCATCTATACCATCACTTACCGAATGCACGAGGAAGGAATACACGCGAAGTGAGCTGTTCGTGGAAGGTGGGGGAACTCGAGCAAATAAAGTGAAAAGAGCAATGAAGGGGGAAATTGCCGGATGCAAATACAAATTCATTAATATAATAAAAAAAAGATGTTGAACTTTGCTTAATGTATTTGTTCAATAGATCCAATTAATTTTGTGTTTTGATTCTTGTTGATGAAACAGCGAAGTCAAACGTTATTAATGAGGAAGGAAATATTTCAGATGGTAATGTATGCTCGTTTACATAGTCTTTCCTTAGCTGACACATTACACTCTCTCTCTCTCCCAATAAATATATAATATATATATATATATATAATATATATATATATATATATATATATTACATTATTTACACACACGCACACACATGCACAAAACACACACACGCATCCATCTATATATATATATATATATATATAATATATATATATATATATATATATAGAACTTATTAATATAACATCATTCA
>NC_061110.1:31106002-31108502 GCF_015104395.2 Macrobrachium nipponense | reverse complement strand
ACAGTCTACTTTATAGGTCACAATCAGATTAACAAGATGTAGGGAATAGTTGGCAATTATCAAAAACATAGTAGACAAGCTTGATTTGATAACTGCTATATCCAATCTTTATTTATTGGCTATCTACCTATTTACTGAAAAAAAAAAAAAAATAGCCGGTACCGTACATTGGCTTTAAACCTTCACCAATAATTATCGTCAGAATGGTGACTTCATGAGGCTCCACCCACTTTCGCCTCGTTATAATTCAGGATAACACTGAAGGCTACCATGGGCATTGTTGGATTAGAAAATTTAATTTCTGGCTATAAAAACTAATTTCTCGAGTAGTTGTAAGAAGTGCTAAATGATCCTCAAGGATCCAGCAGTTTGGCCTAAACGTTTAATTCATGTATATTACTGCTATACTGTTGAGGCACTACTGCTACAGTAGTATTACTACGCTAGCACTGATACCCCACCCACATCTATGTATCGTTCCGCCATTCATAAAGTCTTTGGGTTTCAGAGCCGATGGAATTTCTGTCTGGTGGATGGGCGAGGCAAACATTTTATCAAAAGGTGTTTGTTTACCTTGCTTTACGTAATGAATGTTTTTCGACTCTTGGCTCGTAATCATTGGCCATGGCGTCGGCTAGATCATTTTTACTCTATAAAAATTAAAACTTATCGGTTTAGGTTATTGATAATGCTGACAAAATTTGTGTGTGGTTGTAAAATATACATATGTCAACTTTCAGCTACCTCCGATGCTTGACAAGGAGCAAATTCCAAAAAAACCGTGTTACAGAGACCCTGAATCTCATTCATACTTAAATTTTGAGATAAATTCCCTGGTGTCACACAATAAGAAACCAGATACTATAATTAGCTGTGTTCTAAAGAGCACGACGATGATACTCAACAAAGCATTTTACATATGATGGAACACCACATTTCATACTCCCTTATGAAATGAAGGACGAGATTTGCACGAAGATAGAGCACATTTCCATGCCTGTTTTCCGAAATTTTTCACAAGGTGACCAACACTGTCGTAACATACATCTGGAATAACCCGGAAAAACTGTCTTTCTGTCCTATTCCCACAAGTGGTTCTGCCTGCTGAAGATATGTTCTTGCAGTGAGGTGCCTGAATGACAACAGAGGAAAGTTGCTTTCATCAATCGTTCGATAAAAAATACTGGTCACCGCCACTTTTTCATTCTAACTGATATATGATAACAGTTGATGTTCTGGTCCACCTTATCAGTGCCACCCATGTGTCTGTTGTAATCACCAATGAGATGAGATTGACTTACGCTAATTTTCTTTTCGTCCTTTGCTCGCCATTGGTATACACTTTCAGGGGATAAATAGGAGAACATTAGATACCACTGAAACCAACCACATCTTGTGAATACCCACAACAATATCCATATTGCCTGGAGGAACCTTCATTTCGTTTGTGGAGTTTATAGGGAAAGTCTTCGGAATTTTATTGTTCCTTATTCTTTCGGTTGCTCCATAGTTTATCCCTGATAGGTTATTTACTAATGGTAAACTTGTGAAGTTGTTGTAGAAGTAAAGCATCTCTGGTATATCTTTTATATGTTTTGGGTGTTTTTCAAATAAAATAATCAAAATGCCTCAACCTTTTCCAAACATTTCTTCATAGTGACGATTCAACCCGAAGGTTGTCCCTTGGTGTACATAAAAAATAGCTAGATATCTAAGAGGAGAACTTAGGCATCAAGCTTTGCATCTAAATCTCAGTTTTTTTTTTCTGAATGCACTGTTTGCATCCGTGCCTACTAAAATATTCTATCATTGCCTATTCAAATGATTTATGTTGATCCGTGTAGAAGGTAATGGCAAATTTTTTTTTTAAATGGTCACTAGAGGTTGGATTTTTGCCATTTTGTCATCCTTGTTTAGTGTCTGATTAACAGTGAAATGCAGAAAACGTATTTCTTCAAATCTATCGTGTGACATTGCCTTAGCAACAAGTTCGACTCCAACATCAGCATCCAAATATACCAGTCTAATTGGGACGACTCCCACTTTTTTCGCTGGGCCATTCTGGAAATAGGGAACTGAAACAACTAAGATGTTATCTCAAAGTAATTTCATCAGCTACTAGGTATTCATCCAAAGAACACAAAATAACAAACAAGCACTTTATTCTAACGAAGAAACGACTAAGTTGATCTTAGGAGATACTTTCTCTAAGATTTTTCCCGTCCGTTACATATTTTGCCTCTATATTTTCCTGCCCTACTATATATAGTAGGTAATAAAATAAAGCCTGTAATATTTGTGCTTCAACTTCTACCTCAGTTTTGAATATATGAATTGGTTAATGGTTTTCAATGATATAATATGTATCAATATAAAGAAGTTTCATGAACTTGTGTAACCATGAGCTCAAGTAAAAAATGTGAAAATATTAAAACATTCTTTATACCTTTGGTATTTTGTCAAAAAGTAGAAAAATACGGATACAACAAAGAAAATTTCC
>NC_061110.1:31095709-31103209 GCF_015104395.2 Macrobrachium nipponense | reverse complement strand
TATATGTGGTGTGTGTGTGTGTGTGTGTGTGTGTGTGTGTGTGTGTGTGTGTGTGTGCGTTTAATATATATATATATTCCCTTGCGCATTATCCACATTGAAAAAGGACTCAAGAAGAAGTTAATTTTAGCACTACTCAAGTCAACTAAGACTGTAGTAATTACCGGAACATGAATATTGAAGACTTCCCGAATGAAACATCTAGAAAGAAATCCGTTGAAAGGCGGACTCCTATTTCATCTTTATCCAGAGGGTATCAAGTTATCTATGATAACACTTAATAACATTTCCATTCCACATCAGACCATGCGTATAATAGCAAGCATTTGCAATGGAAATCCTTTATATATTTTTTGCACCTTGAATATACTCATGTTATATTCAAGTCTGAAATCCAACCTCTATCTCTGTCTTAAGTTCCCTGATGCAGGATATGGAGGCTCTGAATTTTGACATTTCTCTTCTCATGTCTGCCTTTCCCTGATGGAATTTCAGTATATGCTCTCTCTCTCTCTCTCTCTCTCTCTCTCTCTCTCTCTCTCTCTCTCTCTCTCTCTCATTCGAGAATATTTTGTGCAATAGAAGTTTCTACATCATAAAATATATAAATAGTTTTTATCTTATCAGGTAAGAACGAAATTGTATGCAATACGACCCTTTGGCAAAGAGGAATAATCAGTCATATATAACACAATCGTTCAAAGAAATACTGTAAGTTGTTGCCCGCATTGAAACGAAAGGAATGAACCACATGCATTTCATGCTATTCAGCAAGGATTAAAATTTTTTTGCTGTCGACGCAAGGAAATCATTTGAATTTCCTGATAGAGTCGTGTGATTTCAGTGTTTGATTAGATTATACAGCGTAAAGAAATACTCAGAAATAAGAATACGGGCTCTGCGAACATGGAGAGGAAGCTCATAATTTCGGAATACTGGCAAGATACTGAAATATCCTGTTAGTGTACTAAGCAATGCATTAGATGTGGCAAAAAAGTCCTTGTATCATAGCCAAAAAGAACCTTACAACACAAAAAATTTACTTGTACTACAATATAGTAATAATATGAAAGATATCCCTCATCTCCTGAAGAATTTTGGTGTTATTGTCGCTTTTTAAAACAGTAAAACAATGAAACATGTACTTATCAAGAACTCCCCCAACAATACTAAAGGATGTGCATATAAAATTCATTTAAGTCTTACGACAACTTTTACATTGGTCAAACGGGTAAAGCACAGGAAAAGAGAATAGAACAACATAAAAAATTTGAGATATGCATAGGGAAACAATGGTATTTTTGTACATGTTAGTGAGAACAATCATGCTATTAACTTGGAAAGGGCAAAAAGGACTGTGTATTCTAATAATATAATGGAAGGGAATATTATTGAATCTAGCTTTATAAAAAGAATGCTACAACCACAATGTGAACATCAGTCAAGGAATGTATAAACTTAATACTTTAATATCAAAAGAAATTTGTAAATTGGTTGAACTTTATTATCAAAAGAAATTTGTAAATTGTTTAAATTTTATGGTAGGCAGCGGAGACGACGTAGGGAAATATGATTATTATATCTGTAAACACAGCAAGGAGATTTCCAACCCCGCCTCCCTGACACCTGTCAGGTGTGGACTTGTCTCCTACAGTGGGTACGTTTATCAGTAGTGTCCCTTGAGAATATATTGTGAATTTTAGCCAAATGAGATGAAAGCCACTCCTACCTTGACATCTGCCTGTGGCTGGATCTGCAGTCTCAAACGGTTGTGTGTATGTTCGTCAGTACTGTCTCTGCAGTATATATATTTGTGACTTCGTCAATGGCTTGGATATAAAGTCGAAACCAGTCACCGTTTCTTATTTTTCATCTATGTATGGATATGTGATAAGTAATTATTATTATTATAATATATATATATATATATATATATATATATATATATATATAGTATATATATATATATACTATATATATATTGTAATATAAAATGATACATGTATAAGTGCTTTCTATATGTGTATACCTGAAAATGTCTCATCCGAATTCTGTATTTAAGTATTCGGTTATATGTTTCTGTTTATGTCTGATGATCATGAACTTTTGAATTGTAACTAATTGTTAACATAACTATGTACACCATTTTGGCCCTAATTGTCTAAACACACTTTTGTGACCTGCCATACAGAATCTTAACGTGTTGGCGTATTAGACAACTGAAAACACACTACCCACATCATCCTGTTTAGTTTGAAAACTCTTACTGTGATGATGAGGAATTAAAGAGAAACTATTGAAATAAGTCAAAACGCGCTTTTATAATGAGAATAAGTCATCTTTTCATCTAAATTTCCAAAAATGGAAAAAGGACTTACTTATTATTCCGAGGTTATTGGGCGCGCGAAAATGTATATGATTCATTACCTTTTGAGTTCTGCGTAGAGAGAGAGAGAGAGAGAGAGAGAGAAATGAGAGAAAGAGAGAGAGAGAGAGAGAGAGAGAGAAAGAGAGAGAGAGAGAGAGAGAGAGAGGTGCTGGAAAGGAAGCGAGTAAATTAGACGTGGCAGCTTCCTTTAATACAAAGCTTCGGTGTAATTACTTTCTCTTAAAAAACTAAATGATCTAAAATTGCCACAAAGAAAAGCAAAGCCAAGATTCTGCAATACATCAGGCGCAGTGGTGCCGGAAGCCAAGGTAATATCTGATGAAACCGAAGTTTTCCACATCGCAATTAACACAACTCTCAGTAAATAACTTTACATGGACCAGAGCCTTCGAACGAATGAATAGGATGATTTCTTGGCTGGTCTCAGGTTTATCAACCTCATATCTCTATATCTTATATTATAGGTATTTATGTTCGGCATCTTAGTCCTTGGTCTTCAAATTGTTGGAAATGTCAAGATACGCTAGTTATCGATGCATATCAAAAGTGGAGATCATAATTGTTTATATATATATATATATATATATATATATATATATATATATATATATATATATATATATATATATATATATATATATATATATATGAATAACTTGATCACGAGTATATAAAACGTGATGCTATGTAAGGGTCCGAATAGGACCGAAAGTACTCGGCCAAACTCGTTTTTCATTTTTTTTCCTTCGTGGCAAAAAAAAAAAAAAAAAAAAAAAAAAAAAAAAAAAAAAAAAAAAAAAAAAAAAAACCTTTATTATATATATATATATATATATATATATATATATATATATATATATATAATATATATATATATATATATATATATATATAATAGATATCATATAGATATACATATAGAATATACATATAGATATGATATATATATATATATATATATATATATATATATATATATATATATATATATATATAAAACAATTATGATCTCCACTTTTGATATACATCGATAACTAGCGTATCTTGACATTTCCAACAATGAAGACCAGGGACTAAGATGCCGAACATAAATACCTAAAAGAGATAAGATATAGAGATATGAGGTTGAACCACAGGAAAATGTATAGGCAGAAATCCAGGTGCTTTCGTCTTTACTAAGACTTTGTCAAGGAACGAAAGTGGCTTGGATTTCTGCTTATCATTTTCCTGTGGTATTCGCTTATTTTAATGAAGTCACTTGCAATTACTGTGATTCTTAAGCATATATATATATATATATATATATATATATATATATATATATATATATATTATATATATAGGATATATATATATAAATATATATATATATATTGTATATATATATCTATATATATATATATATATATATATATATATATATATATATATATATATATATGTATATATATCATATGTATATCTACATATATGTATACATGTGTGTGTGTGCGTGAGACATCTCACTACCAAGGTATAAGACTTCAATTACAAGAAATCCTGATTTCAAACAAGGTTATAAGGACTCAACTGTCTTGCTTTTTCCACGAGAAACGCGCTGTACTCAGCGACAGAATATGACTGCAAAGCTTTAAAAGACCAATAAATGTTGGAACAGCCTCCTACTATCCTACCTGAATATACTCTAATACTTGAAGACTGGATGCTAACATGTCCTCCCCTTTCATTAGAGTATCATCGCAAGGGTAAGAATGGAACATTCACTAGAAAACGTAGGAACATTCTCACACGCTTATACAGACAACAAGGGTGAGAGTTATCTTTATTCACCTGCTTAAGGGTGACTGCTGCAATGTGAGGTGTGATGATTGCTGGTGATTTCATTATTATTTGTATTCTTGATGATAAAGGTGCAGCCTCCAAGGGGTGAGAAAAAAAATTCAGCAGTGGATTCAATAAATCATATTTAGCCATCCACTTACCCATGTCACTGGAAGAAGGAAATCCAAGACCTCAGTGTTAGACTTGGCCAGTTCTGGGTTCCGAACGCGAAATGGCAATGCTGAATTTTTTAACTTCTTCACACGCCTCCTCTTCACTGTTTCCCAACACCCGTTGGAAATACAGTTGAGACGATGGCCCTCCTTCAGCGCTACTTAAAAGCCATAAGACAGCCCCTCGACCACAACTGTGGAGCCTCTGGAGACAAAGAGCTAGACTGATTTGCATTTGGGGAAACGGTTTTTGAAAACCTCTGATTCCAGATTCGGGAATCAAACAAAATAGGCAACAGTCCGGACTCTTTGACCTCCCAAAAATATGAAGGCAGTTGTATGGTTGCATAAATAAGTTTTTATCCAAGAATTTTCATGAAGTCTCATTTTTTATCATTTATCATCTGTTTCCAGTGCTTTGCAATATTAAATGACTACTAACTTACCATCTGTAATTCCATCTTTTTTGTTCCATGTGCTGACTGAGGAGCACCTGCAGATATAAGGTCATATTGGCCGAGAGGTTAAGGAAGAAAGAAAGTGTTTTTGGGATCGAAGCTTTCCATAAAGCGTGTAGTATAAATGGCGATAACATAGAGAGGGATGAACATATTGAGAAGGCTTTGTCTGTTCGTCCGCACTTTTTGCTCTCGGTACTTTTCTGTCCACCCTCAGATCTTAAAAACTAATGAGGATAGCGGGTTTACAAATTGGCATGTTGATCATCCACGCTCAAATCATCAAACTACCAAATTCCCGCCTTCTAGCCTCAGCAGTTTTTCTTTTTTCTTTTTTTCTTTTTTTCTTTTATTTAAGGTTGAAGTTTGTCATAATCATGCATCTGGCAACGAAATAGCCCAGGCCACCACCGGGCTGTGGTTAAGGTTTGCTGGCCGCAGCTCATACAGCATAATACCGAGACCACCTAAAGACATATATCCGGTGGCCTTGATTACACGCTGTAGCGGCTGTACAGAAAACTCGATTCCTCGAAGAAAACTACGGCGTAATTTTTACTTATGTTTAGGTGCGTTATGCTTTATATAGGAGACAGCATAAAAGAGGGAATTTAATTGCATAGCAAGATATTGTATAATATATCTTATAACTGAAAATGACCAATGTATATGTACGCTTAGATATGTCGTTTACTAGCAGCATCTTCCAATTTGCTGATATCAAGATTCAAAATTTCATCTGAGAACTATTACTGGAATGAACCTAAGCTGCGCTTCGAGTTAGTGAATGTTTAGAAAACGCCAGATTAAAACAAGAGAAGACTTAATAAGGAATTGACTCTTGGTATTGCTAACGTACAGCGACCGCGGGCGGGTAACATCCCGTCTTGATAGCTATATCCACTGGTCAGTTTGACATTGGGCGGCAGGTGCCCTTTGGAATAACTCAATGTTGACGCTGCAGAAGGTACCAAATACCATCGGCTACTTGTAGATCTTACCTGATGATGAATGATATTATATCAATAAGTTCTATATATACTAATATATATATATATATAATATATATATATATATATATATATATAATATATATATATTATATATATGTTTGTGTGTTGTGTGTGTGTGTGTGTGTTTGTCGTGTGTGTAAATATATAATATATATATATATATATATATATATATATATATATATTATATATATAGATATATATATATATATATATATCATACATACATATCTATTATATATATATATATATATATATATATATATATTATATATATATATATGTATATATTGGGAGAGAGAGAGAGAGCAGAGAGAGAGGGTGTAATGTGTCAGGTAAGGAAAGACTATATAAACAGCATACATTACCACCTGAAATATCCTTTCATTAATTGCGTTTGACTTCGCTGTTTCATCAAGAAATCAAACACAAAATTAACTGGATCTATTGAACTGCATTAAAGCAAAGTTCAACATCTTTTTTTTATTATTAAATTAATGAATTTGTATTTGCACCCGGCATTCCCCCTTCATTGCTCTTCTCACTTTATTTGCTCGAGTTCCCCCACCTTCCACGAACAGCTCACTTCGCGTGTATTCCTTCCTCGTGCATTCGGTAAGTGAGGTATGAGATGTTTTACATGGAAAGCCTAAGTGCTTGAAGTTTGCAGGCGCATGCAGTAATCAAGAAGAATAAATGGCTTAGTGCCTGCAACGCCTCTGCCTTCGGAGTGATCTGAATACCAGATTAATCTCCCGGGATTCCGCCAGGTATCTTGTATCAGTTGCAAGCGATATGGAACATTAGTGACCCTACGGTTGTGTAGCTATTTACTTATCTCGTGAACATGGCTCGGAACTATTGTTGATGTCATATTTATTCATCTGTCTTTTATTTCTAACCCTAAATTACTACTTATTAGTTTATCCCTGTTCGTTGGTTTTGCATGTCAACCGCTGTGTTTGAAAATATTAGTGCAGAATAATGTAGATCCCAGCAAGATGCTCTTGCTGTAGATAGAGATAGTTTTCTCCTGTCAGTAAAAGACGAGCAGAGAAATTCAGATGTGAACCTATCAGGATTAGTAGTATGTTCACAATCTTGAATAATCATATTCAACAATTGTTAATTAGCGTCCAATACTTATGGTTATTGAATCATCATTAGAAGTGGAATGTTCTGTTTGAGATTGAACCATCTCCAATCTTAAGCTTCAAAGCTCATTGTTATTATGAGGAGGAAAGAATTAAACTTTAGTGAAAATTACTGAGTCATATAAATACAGAACGAAAATGGCTGAACTTAGTTTGATACATTTATTTTGAAACAAATATTTTCATTAAATATTTTGCCAGCATTATTATTATTATTATTATTATTATTATTATTATTATTATTATTATTATTATTATTATTATTATTATTATTATTATTTCACTAGCTGAAACCTATTCACATGGAACAAGCCCACAGGGACCACAGACTTGAAAGTCAAGCTTTCAAAGAAGGATGGTTTCAACCTCCCACCGCAGACCCCACACTGCAGCAGTAACTGACCATGATACAGAGACAGTGATTTTTCATCTCTGGGGAGACGCGAACTCCCGACCATCCTGAGTCCCTTATCTTGTCCATCTTCTCTCTCT
>NC_061110.1:31083209-31088209 GCF_015104395.2 Macrobrachium nipponense | reverse complement strand
TTAGAAATTAGATATGAATATCCCTATTGGGGTCCTTAGTCAGGACTTCGACGTTTTCCGGTTATTACTATCTAGTTTTCATGCATTATATTCGTCTCTTCTATCATGGTTATTGAATTCACAATCGGGATGCATAAATCATAAACTCTCGCCATAGGCACCAAGGATGAACATGTGTAGCCTATTTTCTGCACTTACCACCTTCAGCTTAAAGCCTTCCAGCCACTCGTAACAATTTATCTTCCATACCATACACCCTTAACACCTTTTACAATGATGCCATTCTCTCTCTCTCTCTCTCTCTCTCTCTCTCTCTCTCTCTCTCTCTCTCTCTCTCTCTCTCTCTAAATAACTGCAACTATATCAGTGCGTAAACTCAAGCATGTTTGAATGTTTTGCTTTTCATCGTTAACCACTCTAGATAAAAACCAAGCTTTGACCTAGTTAGGAAACGCCTTTGATTACAAACACACAGAGAGAGAAGGAGAGGGGGGATTGGAGAGGAAGGAGAGACGAGAGAGAGAGGAAGGAGAGAGAGAGAGAGAGAGAGAGAGAGAGAGAGAGAGAGAGAGAGAGAGATAAAAGGTATTTTTGCTGCAGACAAGCAGAACGTGAAAAGTGCCGTTTTGTGCAGTCAGCATGGAGAGCCATTTCCACTTTTCAGAGACTTTAGGTGGGGGTCAGTTGGTGGAAAATAGTCCGGAAAGGGGAAATAAAGAAATCTTTGAGAATTCAAAATAGCCTTTGCTTTTCTCCGTGAAAATGGAGACTGATGGCAGAAAAAATATAAGCATCGTAGATTGAAAAATTACAAATGACATCAGTCCATTAATATAAATTTTTGACTTGTAACAGAAGGTAAAGAAATAAAGCTGAAAATATGTAGAAGTAAATATGCCTCCTAAAATAATGTAGTAACTAATAGAGATTTGGTATAAGATAGAAAAATTATTTATCATATTCTCATAACTGAAAGGGGGAAGAATTTTTCTACTAAAAACTTAAGTGAAAAAAATATAGCATTTGCCTTCATATTTAAACTATGCAATAACAGAAACGAGCATTATGACTAAATAACATTAGAATTGCTGAAAAATATGTTGCAAGAACGCAGCGTAAAACATAAGTTGAAGTTTCTTCGGCGCAATCGAGTTTTTTCTACATCGTATAATGCTGCATGAACTGCGGTCAATGAAACTTCTAACCGCCCGTGGTGGCCTGTGTTGTTGAGTTGCCTGTAGCACGGTCATGGCTATATTTAATCGTAAGTAAAATAAAAAGTACTGAGGCTAGAGGGCTGCAATTTGGTATGTTTCATGATGAGAGGGTGGATGACCAACATACCAATTTGCAGCCCTCTAGCCTCAGTAGTTTATAAGATGGGGGAAAAGATGCTGCTCCTGTCTCGATTCAAAGTTTTTAATAACTGGCGAGGCGAGGCGAGTGTGGTGTGTGTGTATATCCATCCATATATATATATATATATATATATATATATATATATATATATATATATATATATATGATATATATATATATATATATATATATATAGATATATATATATATATATATAGTAATATATATATGTATATATATTATCTAATAAAAGTAGACCATAGAAATGCCAAAATATAGAAAGTAAGTGGTATATTTCAGAGGCTGCTGTGTCTCTCTTCAGGTAGGTAATGAATAAGAAAAGTTACAGAAAAGGTGGTATTTGTACCATGAGATCAATCCAGAGGTAGCCACTTAACTAGGTCATCCCAGTTGATAATTTCTTTTTAATCTTTTTGAGGAGTAGTTAAAGGAAGACTTTATCTATGATATCTGAATCCCAGGCGCCCCTTGTGATGTTTATTACCTCTCTTTGTTTAATCAAGACTGACTCTATCATCTGGCTCTTGTAGTAACATTTGCTGCTATAGATTTTGTGACACATTTCAGCTATATATATATATATATATATATATATATATATATATATATATATATATATATATATATATATATATATATATATATATATTCTGAATCGAGACAGGAGCAACGCCTTTCCCCTCGTCGTACCACTTTATTTACTTATTTATTCATTCAAAAACAAGTTATGTATACCTTCACAGAAGGGGACCTCTGAGAGAAAACCACGCACACCTGCTTTTAATTCTAAATCGTGGATAAACACCCCTTGCATTTAATGCTCCAGACTACACCTGCCAAGAGGGCTCTGTCAGCCGTGTCAAAGCACTCTACTTAGCCCTATTTCACATGCATTCTCGTATCTCTTGTCTGACACTTTCAAGTGTGAAATATGCATTTGTGGCCGCAAAGATGAATCTTCTATGTGCCAAAATGCAGCGCGTCTGATAAAGAGCGAAAGACAGTATGAAGCCAAGTAGCGTGTAATTTCCAAGTCAATAACCGACGTATATAACTTTTAAATAAAAATTAAAGTATACTTTTACATGGAGAATCTTCTAAAATGTAATAAGTAGATAAGTGAAAAACTAATCTCATTTTCTTTCTTTTATTCCACAAAGTCATGAGATGTCATAGGAAACAAGAAACCATCTATAGAAAATGGAAAATAAACATAAACTACAACATTTAATTAACAGCAGGACTGCGCAATTGATATGTATTTATATGAGAGAGAGAGAGAGAGAGATAAATTGATAATTTATTGCACAAGGAATGAACAGACTTTCTTTCACAAACCCCAGAATTATCATTGATGTACACAGTTTCTTCCTGATTTTCCGGAATATACAGCATACATTTATGACCAAATAATCATTTGCAAGTTCAATTTTCCATTATACAGTTTAATTGCTTTTGCCATTTACTTTACGAGAGGGTTGATATGCACGAGTAGATCATTACTGGTTGTCTGTCCCAGACACTCTTGGAGAACTGCTCTTTATATTACATTTTTTTTTTTTCTAGAAATGTGAGGGAAATCGTGTTTGGCGATGAATTTCAAAAGCTTTGTATCGTAATTATATATATATCAACATGATCAAACAAGTTACCTCTCTCTCTCTCTCTCTCTCTCTCCTCTCTCTCTCTCTCTCTCTCGCCGCTGATTCATAATAGGAAAGTGCTACTTATAGCGAGAGATATTGAGGCAGAATACTTTTTTTTTTTGTTACTTCAGTAACAGCAATCCAGCGATTATTAGATTTTAGATAAGTGTGTTTTCGACTCGCATTTTATTGATGATTTTTGTTTTCCAATGAGAAAACCGTTGTTACATTTATTTACAAAACAATCATACACAAATCGTAGATATTAAGGTATGAAATCATGGATTTTCGACGAGCCACATATTTTTAAAATAGTATTTCATAATATTTTTCCTATGACATTTAGAATTGTAATGCCTTGGTAACTGTGTCATGTGCCATCATGAATAGGCATTATTTCCTTGACGCTGATCCAACAGTTGTATCTTAAATTACCTACCGAGTTGAATATTGCCTTATAATTTGCATGAAGATGTTCTCCAAAATTCATTCAGTTATCAAAGAGTCTTCTTCCATATCTATTCTAGCACAATAACTTTGGGCGCACGTCTATGTGTTTGTGTGCGCGCGCGCGTGTGTGTAAGGGCTATTTTAAAAGGTCTTCACCTCTTCATTCATTAGGGTCTGAAGTAATTTTCATTGTATATTTATCGCGATCAGAAATTTATCCTTCATCTGACAGCAGTTAACTGGGATAGAACAGTTCGTACATTTAACAACTACCTCTTGATACATTTGTTCGCCCAACAATCCTGCAACCATGAAATTGAATGTATTTTGCCAACAAACCTGGACGCACCCCGAACAAAAGCTATGGAGAGTGGATATTTCCCGGGAGTAAAAGCATGAGAGATATGTACCGATAAAAAAAGAAATGAAACGAAATAAAATAAAATAAATTCTTTTAAAGCAATTAGCGAAAGCGGATGTCTAGCTTTTTGAAGCAGTTAGGTAAAACAAGCACATCCATCTGACTTTTTTAAAATGGTAAAGTAAAAAATGTGTGAGGAGAATCTCCAAGTAGCAATTGTCTCTAGGATACGCCTGTTGTAAAATCTAAAAATGTTGGGGGAATACGAGATTCAAAAGGGTTAACAGCAAGCTTTTGGATTTACTCGAGTTCTGGGCCATAGAGAGGTTTTACCTAAAATCTTTTTGACCTAAATTTTTAATATCTCTGCGTAGTGAATTCCTGTGAGACTTTGTATCGCAAAAGAATACTTCCCGTTGTTAGAAATGACTCCTGAGTGCGAATAGGAAGGTTTTTGTTATTGTGTTTTGCGAATAGAAGTTATCTCAAAGAAATGCTGTAGCTCAGTAGAGACTCGATAATACTCTTATATTTGAAGCTTGTATTTAACAAACTCAACTATCCCATGAAAAAGAATTGTCTCACAAACTATTCTTGTATATGTAGAGGACATCGATTTTTTTCTGTCAAAGTGGAGTTATTTTTATTGATGTTACAATTAATATCCGAAATGCAATTTCGAAGCAGGCAATCCAAGTAGTATCATGCAATTGAAATGGGCATAATTTCATTTGCCTCTTGGTAAAATCATATTTGCAAAGACACGCAAGCTGTGTTGACTACTTGAAGGTGTCCAAATCATCTTACAGTTTTCGCTAATAGGTTCAGAACATAAATTAGACTGTGAACAAATGTTTATATATTTAGAAATAGTTAGGTATTAACTTTTCTGTTCAGGAAAACGGACCATTAAACGTTGTATCTTATCATAACTTATAAGAAACATTTTGATGTTAAATGCTGCAATATTTTCCGTGTTAAAATTCGAATGAATGTCTGTAAGTGTAGCTATAATAAGAAGCGATTCAGGAAGAGTTAATAAGCAAAAATTAACTGCCGAAGTGGGGGGTCAGAAGCACCACACACCCTAAAAGCTGCAATTTCACTTTTAAGGCCCTGCTTGTTATACGACCTTACAATGAGTCTAAGGACGAGAAACCACT
>NC_061110.1:31043209-31075709 GCF_015104395.2 Macrobrachium nipponense | reverse complement strand
CGTAACGTAAAGAAACGCAATGGCTGTCAAGGTGTGATTGAAGAGTGTGAAAAGAACAGGACCACTGCAATATATCATCAGCTTTTCAATTATTATGTCTGTGTTGGCCAGGAGGTGGCAGATCTGGCTGACATTTGGAACGTCTTCGGAATTCTCATGTGAACCCTGTAAACTGCTTTTGGCCCGTGTGGTGTCATGAATGTTTTTGAAACAGTTGCTTTTCTGGTTCCTGGCCACAGAATTGCTTGAGGTTCTAAATATTTGATCATCTGTGTTGGTAACCTCTACTCTCTCTGTCTCCTGAACTACGAGTAACCATTGCCTGTAAAGTGCAGTCATTTGCGCATCAAGTTTCAAAGCCAACGCTTTCGAGATAGAGTGAATCAGGCCGTAAGTGGAGAGCAAACTACTCATGGGGAAAATCAGAAGCAGGAAACTCTCGCTGAACATGACTCTCGCGTAAGAGGCATCACTAAAAGGCACTTGTTGCAAATACGAGAATAGAATCGCGAAAGAAGCTAGAATTTCAACGAGCAACGTAACAAATAATGGCAAAAACTCTTTACGAAATAACCTCGTTTTATTTGGGATATGACGTAAAAGCAAGCTCACTGCCTCAGCCAAATGCTTCTTGTTGACAAGAAAGAGGAGGTGCGAGATGATCCCTGAAGCTGGGATGACAAAGAGGATCAAGTTCTCTAGCAAACTCTGCACATTTCTCTCTTCGTAGCGAATGTAATACAAGGAAACACACCCGGCTGCCGAACACGCAAGTAACACCACGTAGGACCAGACTGAGAAGAAGCCACTTCTGGAGAAAATCTCTTCTCTGGCTCTTCTCTGAGAGCTGCTTCGACTGGCTTCTGTTCCTGTCCACTCTCCTTGGCCCCGATGCAATGTGATTTTGTACGGGAATCCACCAAAAAGCCGTAGGCATTTTAGTATAATGATTACCGGATGATCCATGTTCAACTAAGGTAACGGAATTCACTTCAAATATTTATCTCTTACTCAAAATAAGTATGAACCATCGTACACCTATGGCATCTCGGCTGCTACAATAACCATCCCTGTCGCCACTCGACAGCTGACTTAATCAACACGTTTCCTGTTTCCCGGCTCTCGCCTCAACTGAGAAAGGCCTATTCTGTCTTATTGCGCTGCTGAGGTATCGATTCTCTCTGGCTTTATGTAGTGTTAGCACGCAACCTACTATTTTTTCTAGATGGAGGATAATTATCAAAGTCAACCAAGAAATGAATATGCAACTCTGTTTGATACCAACAGGTTGCCAGTGGCAACTCCCAATCTATTAGAGTATATCATTTCTACTGAATTGCCATAACGTTCCGCGCTCACTTCCATGAACTGTTGTTAAAAATTTACCTTCAGCTATGACGAAATGCCCTTCCTTGTTTTCGTTACTGATACTCACAAAGTATGACAACATTTACTCAATCAATAACATCTAATATATATGTTTTCTCTCTATCTATATAATGAAGGCATATGGGAAAATTAATCATAATCCAAAAATAAATTAATTTACTAAAATTTCTACGCTTATTCTCTAATAATCTAATTGTAGGACGCAATTATTATGTACAGGATAATCTATTGACTAACCTTTTGCAATTATCCTTGAAAGATCATTGTTATTGCTGCAGAGGCAAACACGGGACTAGTGAAATAAACTGCGTTTGTGAGTGTATGAGTGTGTAGGTGTGTGTGTATATGTGTGTATGTGTAAGTGTTTTTGTATTTTTTAAGTGGAAGTTTATCATTAGTTCCTGTCTGATATGCTAAGTATCCCCACTGTTGCAACTATCACTATTTTATTTCCATTACCATTATTATCTTCACCGCTCTAGCGGCAGCAGTCGCGATTTTTTTTACTTTATTTATACTATGTAATGATGCCCTTCATTAAATGACAAAAGAGAGGGGGGGGGGCCAAAATGGCTTCAATTATCATTATCAGATTATATGCCTGTTGGTAACACATGGCAGGGAAACTAAATGACTAAATTCTGTATATTAAATTTAGTAATATAATTGTATTCAATTATTCAGCTTGGATATTGGTGGTGTTTGATCAGAAAACTATGACAGAAAGCTTACTTATGAAGAGCAGACACATCAAATCGTCGGCGTTTCCACATTTTGGGCAAAATGAGCTATTGCCACCACAAAAACAAGCACACTTTGATCTTTAATATCACAGACTTTTTCGTTAATATCTCAAGAGGTTTTCGACATGTACAATATCAGTACTGTCGAATATTGTCACTTCAGCACACTAAATCAGTTTTCACAAAGTGACGAATGTTCAACTCGGCACTTTGTGAAAACGTGAGGCTTGTCGAATGCGCTGTTTGTTTTCTCACAAAATGCAGCTCCGTTAACTAAAACCATTCGGTTGCTCTGTATGATAACGTTTTATATTCATATGATGATATTATGCTAACTTACGTGTAACAACATGTATCTAAGTATCATAAACGTTATGGGGCCTGCTGTTCAATTTCAGAAAAGAATTAATAATACAAAACAATGCAAAGAATATTTTTTCTTTTAAATCCTGAGAATTTGACTTTAAGCTCGGATAAAAATGCCCATGAAAATAAGGTAGATTTGAAGGATTTGAAATTACTTGAGCAAACAAAATGTGGTGGACACCAGACAATAAATGGTGGAGAGGAGTTATACTTGATTTTGAAGAACAGCAGTCCAGTGTTTGTGCCCCAGATGATGACGATAATATACCTTTGTCAAAATTACTATAGAAAAATACCTCAAGTGACTACGGTTCTGAGGATTCTGATATACCACTCACTACCATCAAAAAGAATCTTGAGATGGACAATTCTCCAATGGATGTTTCTGATAAACTCAGTGCTGAGTGTGATTCAATCAGTTATCACAAAATGGTATAATTATGTGGAAGTGAAAGTTGTATGGTGAAATGAGAGAAATTTTTAAACGCGATTTACTCAAAACAAGAATTTTACCGATTGTACGGTTTGTGGAAACGTCGACGAAATGCGCTGTGCTGCAAAGCATAAAACTGAAAAAAATTGAGGGAGGGTAGAATTATATATATATATATATTAGACTATATAATAATATATTATATATATATATAGATATATTATATATATAACTATATATATATATATATATATATATATATATATATATATATAGATGTGTGTGTGTGTGTGGGTGTATATATATATGATATAGATATATATATATATATAATATATATATATATATATATATATATATAATATATATATATATATATATATATACTATATATATACATATATATATATATATAAAAAAAATTTATATATATATATATATATATATTATATATATATATATCATTATATATATATATATATATATATGTGTGTGTGTGTGTGTTGTGTGTGTGTGTGTATGTGTATGTATATATAGATATATATATATATATATATATATATATATATATATATATATATATATATATATATAATATATATATATATATATATATATATATAGTGAACTGTTTACCTCAATCTTTTCCTAATCTATGATAGGTAAATACGAAATAACTTCATATTCAGTTTTTTATAATACTTAGCAACACGGTATATTTGCTACGTTTGTTCTTCATGAATAGTTTTTCTGCCCTAGTTTTAAGATCACACTCTACCACTATCCAAGCTGAATAATTGAATGCAATTATATTACTAAATTCAATACACAGATTTTAGTGATTTAGGTTCACTGTCATGTATTACCAACAGGCATAGAACCTGGTAATGATAATTAATGCCATTTTTGCCTGTTTTTCTTTTTTTTTAATGAAGGATATCGCTTCTTATAGTATAAATAAAGTAAAACATATCGCGATCGAGGCCGCTAGAGCCATGAAAATAATAATGATAATGGAAATAAGATAGTGGTAGTAGTAACAATAGTGATATGCGTAGATTATCATCATCCTCTCTTAACGCTCCAAGTCCCTCATTTACTGTCTTATTAAAATGAAGCGCTGAATCCGAAATCCCCCAGTGCTCGCCTTAACAGCCTTAATTTCATTGACCACCACCATCAGTAAGACTGGCTTTCTTTAATTAATATGAAAATCGTATATTGTGGCTCCGGTGTCTTGCAATGACGCTCATAACCGAAATAACGCGTTTGCCGGAGCCGTTAGCGTCGACATTCCGCTCAGTAGTTTCCCTCCCTTCGGTAATCTGCGAGGAAGAGACGAGGCCAAGACGAGCTGTCTGAAGTGTGTTCCCTAATTGTCCCAGAAGGGCCGTTGCATTAGAAGCAATCACATTCAGGAAGAGAGCGCCCTTAGTTTTCTCATTGTCTTTTACTTTTTCATTTAACGCCAGGAGGAAAATGTGTTTAACGGCCCAGCTCTTTATGTCGTTCACAGAAGGTGGAAACCGCAGTTTTAACCTCCCATGTATTGGGTAATGAAATACGTTGGAATACTTTACCACTATTTCCTCTAGTTTCTTAGAAGGATATTAAAGAAGAAGTTCATGTGAGCTCCCTGTCAAAATCAGTCGTCGTCTCTGTCGGTACACAAGTCGTAGAATTCGGAATCCTCTTACAAATAGTGGCACAGTTTTTACTGTTAAGATAGTAATTGGTAAGGTATATGTGGAATTACAGTAAAAAAAAGTAAAAAACAAGTTCACGAATCCGTTGACCTTTGCCCCAAGCGCCATGGCTGTCAGGAATGAAGTCTCTCCAGATATTTTTTATGGGGTCCACTAACACGATATAACGAATTCTATCCATGCTTCATGTCGAGAAATTTTCCATTACATTTTAGATCAGGCTTTGACGATACAGTAAACTTGCTGGTATGCTTTCCGTCATATCCGCAGGATTTTTTATTGTAATTGGAGAAACGTCAAGTGTCAAATGGATAAAAAAAAAAACCTTTGACTTGAGACCGTCAGATCTTTTCAAAGGAATAATTGAAGGACTGTAGAATTTAGGAAAAAGGAAATTTCTCTGGATTCCGTTGATTTATCTGATAATATATGATCAGTAATATCTGGCTGTTTCTCAATATAGAATTTGGCTTATTCCTTAACGTGCAAAGCCATGAAATGTAAAGAATAATGACGACAATCTCATTTTCCTCTACCCATACGGCCCTCATAGCATATTGATTTCCTATGTTTGTTTTCAGGTGTTTTCTACTAAATACCTTTGATTGTGAAACTGGAAAAAGAGGACAGTCTAGATCACATTCCAGGAGATAGGTAATCCCCCAGTGACCTGAAGCCCTCACTGTCTCATTTACACTTTCTTATAGTGAACGTTATCCAGTTTCATCTTTAGTTTTCTTTAGTGACCCAAAAGAATCCTTAACATCCTTCTTAAAACGAGTTTTTGGCGTCCTTTCAAATGATGTTCAGCGTTATTTTAAAGATAGATTTAGCCATTTTATGTCCTCATTTCAAACAAACGGACGAAAGTCAAGTGCAGTCTAAGGTTAATGAAATTTTATTTTACTGAAACACGCTGAAATGACACACTTTCATACTACCAATCTACTATCATATGTGTGTATATGTATATATATATATATGTATGTATGTATGTTTTATATGTATGTATACATACCATATATACAGACATATAAATACATATATGTATACATGCGTATATATATATATATATATATATATATATATATATAATATATATATATATATATATATATATATATATATATATGTAAATGGGGGGATTTCCCCCCCCATTTACAGTGGTGGCAAGCGGTTAAGAGGGGGTATAAAAGTTTTCTTTCTTTTCTTTATGCCTAGGAACGCCAATGTAGAGATGGGTGGCTAGTTAGAAAATAAAAGGGGTTATGGCTTAGGGATAGTTTTCGAACGACAAAGCTTTGTGGGATTGTGGAAAATTGTTAAATTGTTGGATCTCAGTTGCTAAGTGAAAAGGGGTAGAGAAAATATCCGTCCGTGGGATGGGGGGATGAGGAAAGAAATTTCTATTTGGGTCATCAAATTTACTCGTACCGAGATTCTTAAGGCCGTGAGTCATGAGAGCAACTCAGTTTGGTTTGTAAGTGACAGTTGCTAGGTGTCATCTCGCCGATCGCGTTTGTATTGTGCCGACGAGATTTACGTATTCTACAAGAATTTCGAGTTTTTTTTTCCATTATGGAGTGGTGAGTGTTAAAACTTGTTTTGAAGGGGTGGGTTTTGTTTAAATATTTCAGGGTTATGGGATTGGTTCAAGAGGTCAACAATTTTTCTTGTCTTTGCCCCATAGTGACGTGTTTTCTTTATTTGCACGTGTTTATAATAGACATATTCGTCTTTGTTTTAAACACATAAGGGTGTATTAAGATGTATTTATGCATGTGAAGTGTGCTTAGATAAGCATATCTGGCTTAGAGACACAGCGGCCACAATTTTACGGGCTCAGCACATTTCTGCAGAGAGGCGCGTTGCATTGCGAGGGTACTGGCATCCCTCGGAGGGATAGTAGCATGGAGGGTACCACTGGCCTCCCTCGAGAGATAGTGCAGGGGAGGGTACTAGTGTATACCTTAGGAAGGGGTCCTCAGACACTGTTCAAGGGGAGATGGGGGTACTACTGTGTATGCCTCGGGCTGTTCTGTCGCTTGACTGAGGGGTTGTTCTCAGGGGGGGAGAAACCTTTTTTTTCTCATTGGGGGTGAACTCCTTTTTTTTCTTTGTGTTGGGGGATGGATGTGGCCTTGACCTTGGATGCTAAGATATCAGCTGATTGATTAGTTGATGAAGTGAAACGCCCGTAGAGTCTTTTTTTAAGAAAAGAGATTTTTTTTTCTCCCTTGGATGAAGAGAAAAGGAAATAAAAAGCGAATTGAAATGCATTGTATTGGAGCATGTTTTACTTGTGCCTTGAAAGACACAAATATAAGGGGGATACACAGATTATTTTTTTATTGTGTTGGAGAAATTACTTTGAAATGCCGATGATTGGTGTTGTATCTGTGTTGTGTGGCAATGATGTTATGTCATGGTGCATGCTGGAGAAATTGTATGTCATAGGATTCAGCAATACTGTTGTATGCTATTTGAATTTCACCCTTACTTGAGATTTTTGCAAGAGAATTATTGCTGTGGAGAGTTATTATTATTATTAATAATTATTATACTTGAGATGTGTCACGGGAGGGTTTGCTTAAGTATAATTATCATTACGGGAGACTTGTTTTACGAGAGTTTTGAGATATTTCATGGGAGATTATTTAATAATTATTACAGGTAATTATTCATGGAGAATTATTACGATGAGTTAATGGGAGAAGTCTGGTCTTAGTTATTTGTTGAGTTTTTGTAACTTTGGAGAATATTTCAGTGATTCATGGGGGATGAGTTTTGCTGAATCTTGATGAATCTGACTGAATCTTGGTGAATTGTGTGGAATCTTGCTGAACTTTTGTTGAATTTTTGGAGAATGGACAAGCATTAACATTGGTGTATATTTTTTGTACTGATACTGATGATTTTGATGATAGCAATTTTTTTGGTGATTTTGTGATAATGATATTTCTGATACTGATTTTTTATATACTAATACGTGGGCGTTTTAATGCTGTCAAAGGTGGTAAAATCTTTTTTGAATATTGGGAGGAACTAACAACACATTGTTTTAGTTTTTTTTCTTTTTTTATGAGTTCAGCAGATAATTGCTTGACATCTAGTGAGTTACGGGAGATAGTGAACAAGGCCGTTGATTTTTCTTTTCTCCTTTTTTGGAAGTTAGCCATCGCTGACACAAGTTTTTTTTTTACCATGGGTGAATTTGAGTTTATTTTTTCTCTCCAGTTAGTGTGAACTATTATACTCAGTTCATGACTTAGTCATTGTTCGGGAACGTGTTTGTGTTTTAGCTATTTGATGCTATAGAGAAATATATGGGAGAATTTCTTGCACGTTTTGAATGCATACGTAATGGCACTACATTTTTTCTCTGGATATTTGTGTTCCAGAAATTGTGAGTTTTCTTGCACAATACATTAGTTGTATTTGTGACAACTTGGTGAGAGATAGGAAACTTGGTTAAGTTTTCTAGTGGCTTATGTCGTAGTGCATATGGAGAAGTCTTGGCTAAGACTGTGAGTTGGGAGTTCTGTTATAATGACTTGTGGCACATTGGTGATTTTTTCTAGAATTTTCTAGACAGTTTTATTTGCCGAGTTTTGCCCTTTTTTTTAGCAGTTATGCTAAACGGAGAGAGTTTTTATAGTTTTTGACTATAACATTGAGTTATTCTCTGGGGAATTGGAGTTAGAAATGAGATAATAATTGAGATTTATAGTTATTTTGGAGGAGATAGAATTGGAGGTATAATATTATTTTGGAGGGTTATTTTATTTTGAGATATAATATATGGTTAGATATATTTTTGTGGCCATTGGGGTTGATATTTGCCAATGTGATGAGAGCTATGTTTAGTTCAATTATTTTGCAGCCATCTTTGTTGCAAATGGACACACATATTTGGAGATTATGGGGCAATATTGTGAGTATGTGAGTTAGGTTGCCTTGAGAGCACATTTTTGGAGATATATTTTTGGAGCCTTGCTTTGTTCCACATGGGGAAATAGAGGTAAATATTTTGTATTTGCCGAAATAGAGGTGATTATTCTCTATTCTTGGAGTGGTGTCCTTTTTTTATTGACATGTGGCTATTGGAGAAATAAGAGAGAATAATATGGGGTTGGTTATTAACAAATGGAGGAAATATTTTTATAACCGGAGTGGTGTTATTATTAATATGGTGAAATATATGGAGTTGGAATTAATCTTTGGCGGGTGACCCTTTTTTTTTTGTGGTTATGGAGTTTTTTTGAGTAAAGAGGAGATTTCTGTGGTTCTCTTTTTTGGTTTCGTGACTATTTAGAGAGGAGTGTCATTACTGCATTACGAGTCCTATGGAGAAGTGTGCATATTTTTTATGTTCACAAGTGTATTATTTTTGGAGAAATATAATTTGGGCAAAGTCATGTTGAGAGAATAAGTCTTCGAGACAAATTTTTGAACACATTAGTCATATCCTTGAGTTAATTCTGTGAAATGTGTCTGTTAGAAGTTTTTTTGAGAATGAGTTTCCAAACTTATGTGTCTGACTAGACAATTTTTGTGCTGTATTTTGAGCATGCGTCCGCAGTAGATTTTTCTGCTGACAAGCGATGTGATGAGCCGTGTGCTAACTCTTTTCCTCTGATGGTGATAGATCAGAATTTTTGCAATATCTAGAAATGTTGACAATAGCATTTCACGAAAGCGCATGTATAAGAGTTTGCTTTCTGGCAAATTCCGGGGCTTTACATGGAGCATTTCTTGGGGAAAAACGCGGGAGTTATGCATATTATACATGTATTATGTATTTTGTGATTGGGGAAATCTTCTTGTGATTATTCTTTTTTTTTTATTATTTTTCTTCCTTTTCCTGTGAGAGATGTAATTTGGGGATTGAGCTTAAGTAACATTTCTTTTTTGGACGGGAGATTTGATTTTACCAGATGTAATTTTTCGAGGGTTGTTACTAAAGTAAAGGGAGTTTGACATTAAGTCTTTTTTTGATTAATTATTGAGCAGTAAAGGGGTTTTTGCTGTTAAAAGTTGGAGATTTTTACTGATTTTGTGGGTTGTTCAGATATCAGAGCTTGAGAGAACATTTTTTGGGTCTGGGTGTGTTACGAGATTTTTTTTTTTCCTTGGGCTCATTGCGATTTTTATCTTTTTTTTTTCTCTTGTGAGCACATTCGAGTTTGAAATGTGTTACGAACTCCCTTTAGGAGGAAGTCGTAACTGTTTCTTTTATTTTAATCTTAAATCCAGTGACAAAAACAAATCAGTATGAGCGAGGAAAATCAGAAAGACACAGGCAAAAATGTTCACAATATTTATTACACAATAAATATACGTACACTGATGGCTCACAAAAAGTAATAAATAGACAAAACACAAAAGGCCATCAAATAACTCAGAGAGTCACCTATAACTAAAGCTAAACCCTACTCAGAGAAGAAACCAAATCTTAATCTTAATAAGGGACCCAAATAAATTTACCCACCACGCTAACCTATTACTAAATAGAAAGGAAAGAAGTGGAAGGACATACAAAAAGAAACAATAATCCTACCTAAGACATAACAATCTAAACCTTAATATACTATCAAACACTTTAGACCATATAATTACACACTCTTTAGGGTGTATCTAAAAAATACACACAGATTGGTCCTATGACACAGACCAGTACTAATACAGACGAGTCCATATATCGCTCAAAAAATGCAGTCACAGAACGTCACTCCCATCAGAAGAACTGCACTTCAAAACCGTTGGTGGATATACACACTTTAGTCTACGGCTCGCCAAAGATACAGGGGATGTTCCTCTTACCTGAGAGAAGACACCCTACTTGCTCCAACAAGGCTACTCTGGTGCTGATACAGTGGATACATCCATGAAAGACGAAAAAGGCTCTCGAGCCCAGAACCACACACAACTGCCAACGCCAAGATTTGAGACAGTAGGCCACTTAAATCACAGTTGCACGTCGTACTCCTACATGTAGCTTCACGTGCATAACTGCCTTTCACATTAAGCAGCAGCTCAATGACAGCAGATGTTGTTCTCAAGAGAACAAGCGAGAAATCTTCAGAATAGGACGATATGTAGCTATATATAATCCACAACAGCAGACAGATCAGCAGCTCCAGAGTCCTCAACGGCCTTGAACTAGACTCGAGAATACTTTGGGAGAGTCACAGTCACCTCTCCTTACCACACTCCCAGTCACCATAAAGAAAAGTAAACAGTTACAAATTTGGCAAGGAAGCAAAAACACTGAGGAAGGCCGCACTTCAAACTGCACTCAATAGATGGCGCCACAAAACTTAAGCTTTTTTTCAACCAAAGCAATTAACAGTACATTTAACCAAAATGTATACTAACGTCAAACAAATAGCAAAATACCTAACTTAACTTAGTTTTACAAAATTGCAAACAATAGAAAAATAAAAGCCATCAGTGCAAAAAGGCAAAACAATGAGATTTTACTTTAAAATTACGTTACGGCCTGACACCTTCCTCCCTCAACAACAAAAAATAAATTTGACTAAACAGGAAAATTAATTTTTTTTTTTTAACCTTAATAAGAAAATATAAGGTAAAGTAAACATGACAAGCATAAACACTCACACTAGGACTACTTAATCTAACTGCCCCCCCCCCCCCAACAACAGGGAACTCCGGGATTGCACAAAAATAAGCAAAAACAACCTTAGGATACATTAATAGCCTATACACCATCTGAAAAGAAAATTAGAAAATCAGGAACGGCATAACAGACCACCACCTTGCACATCCTAGAAAGTGCATCGGGGATCTTGTTGTCCACTCCTTTTATATGTTGGAAGACCAGGCTATATTCCTGAAGGAGAAGTGCCCATCGCAGAATCCTTTCATCTTATTTATGAACACCAGCGGGTTATGGTCCGTCAACACTTCAACCTGGAAAGAACTGGATAAATAAATAGAAAAATGGGATACGCTCTTCACCAGAGCCAAAGCTTCCTTCTCTATGGTAGAGTACTTTCTTTCAGCCGGGAGTAACTTTTTACTGAAATAAGATACAGGGTGCATTTCCCCCTCATCATCTCTCTGAAACAGAACTCCTCCAATGCCCACGTCACTGGCATCCACTGCCAAAACATAAAAGTTTTATTAAAATTGGGAGAGCTAAGAATTGGTTCAGAGACTAATACAGATTTCAAATTAGAAAAAGCTTTTTCACACTCTGTACTCCACAAAAACTTAGTGTTCTTTTTCAATAGATTAGTTAAAGGCTGGGCGATGTCAGCAAAATTCTTCAGGAACCTCCTATAATAACCTAACATACCAAGAATTTTGCGGACACCACGGACATTACACGGTTGAGGAAGGGTTGGCTATAAACCTCAATATTAGCATGTTTAGGAGCAACCTTCCCCAAACCAACCTCATGACCAAGATAGGTCACTACAGCCTTACCAAACTCACACTTATTGATGTTTACAACCAAACCAGCCTTTCGTAAAACCTGAAACAGTTTCCTTAACCTTTCAACATGGGTTTTCCAGTCCTGACTGTATACCACCAAGTCGTCAATATATATTTCGGTACCCTCCAGCCCGCATATCACCCTATTCATAAGGCGCTGGAATGTACAAGCTGCATTTTTTAAACCAAAAGGCATCACCTTACATTCATACAATCCATTTGGGGTGACAAATGCCGAAATCTCACGGGCCCTGTGAGACAATGGCACCTGCCGTAACCCTTCAATAAGTCTAATTTAGTTACAAACTTGGCATTCCCTATCCGGTCTATTAAATCTTCAATCCGAGGAAGAGGGAAACTGTCACTCTTGGTTACCTGATTAACTCTACGTAGTCAACAACACATTCTATAATACCGTCAGGTTTCTTTACCGAACTATAGGAGAACTCCACAGACTTGAGCTGGGTTGAATAAGATCATGGTCCAGCATATACTGTACCTCCTTCTCAACTACTTTGGCTTTTTCTGGGTTCAGGCGGTAAGGAGCCTGCTTTACTGGACGAGCGTCACCTACCTCAATATCATGTTCAAGCCATGAAGTCAGCCCTGGAGTCTCTCTAAACACTTCTGGAAAAGACTTTATCAAACATAAACATGTTCTTTCTTTTAATTTTCTGGACTTCATCCAGATGCTCCAACAAAACATTAGCCTTATTAAAAATTTCGACATTTTGTTCTTAAATTCTCTACAGATAAATTCTCTACAGATACATGTTTATCAACATTATTATTAAATACAGTAGCTAGAGGACATGGTATTTCATAAACAATATTTAATGGATCTGGATTTCTACCTTCATATTTCTTTAATCTATTAATGTGAAAATTCTACTCTTTCTAGTAGAACCTGGAGAATCTAATTCATAATTAACGTCAGACACCTTTCTTATTACCTTCCATGGACCTTTAAATCTGGGTTTCAGAAAACTATCAGAGTCCATATCTAAAACCAGAACCAGATCTCCAGATTCGAAAGAAACGACTTACTGCCTTGCGATCATAGAATGCTTTCATACAAGCCTGGGAAGCTTGCAAATTATCTGGGCAAACTTCCAGGCACCCACTCAATTTATTTTCAAATTAGATAAAAATATATTTAAATTTTGAATTTGTTTTCGTCCCCCAATCAACACTTCAAATAACACTTCAAAAGACCTCGAACCTCATGACCATACAACCAATCTGAAACGGAGAAACACCAGTAGATTCATTTGGGCGAGTTCTTAATGCAAATAATGCATAAGGTAGTTCCTTATCCCAACTACTCTCCCTTTCGTAACAGTACTTACCAATTATACTTTTTAAGGTTTGGTGGAACCTTTCCACAACCCCTTGACTTTCGGGATGGTATGGGACACTGGTGATGTGCTGAATGGCCAGTTCAGCACACCTGTCCTGAAAGTACTTAGAAGTAAAATTAGTACCGCGATCTGATTGAATGGTACAAGATAACCATAACGACAAAAATATTCTACTAACTTCTCCAGACGGCTTTTGACGTTACTTTCCTAAGAGGGAAAGCCTCTGGGAACCGAGAAGCCCCTATCCATCACAGTAAATACATATATCCCTGGATTGGGTTCTTTTAGGTAAAGGATCCAACAACATCAATGACAATCTTCTGCAAATGGTTCACCAATTACAGGGATGGGTTTCAACGGAGCCTTTCGCAATACCTGATTGGGTTTACCCATGACCTGGCACGTCTCACAAGTTCGCAAGAACAGTTTTAATACACCTTCTCATATTAGGCCACCAAAATAGCTTGGTTAATCTCTTAAAAGTTTTTGTTACCCCAAAGTGTCCCGAGAAAGGATCCTCATGAGCTAACGAGCTAACTGCAGCAATTCGTCTCTGAATTGTTTAGGTACTAAAATCTGCTTATGGTACTCAGAAGATTCCATAAGAGCAGAACGGCTTTAATCTATACAATAATCCTCTCTCAGATACAAAACATGGCTTAGAAACATCATCCCCCTCAGTTATTTCCACATCAAATTCATCATGCTGAGCTCTTATAAAATCAGCCCTATTCCATGCTCTAACTACCTTACTACTATCACTACTTCCTACAGACTCGAGCCTTCTACTGCTACATCTACTTGTACAGGGTCTAAATTTAAATCCTCTCCGTCCATCAAGAGGTTACGCCCTTTTCTCTGGGAGCGAGTAGTTACAGCAATTGGTAATTTATTTAAGGTTAAAATGGGGAACAATTCTTGTCCCTCCACATTTACATAAGTCATTTCCTAGGATACCATCTATCCCTCCCAGGAATAGGTAGTTTATCAACAATGGCCAGATTAATATTCTTTACAACACCCAATATGTCAATCTCTCCTTCAACCACAGGAGCAGACACAACAGTGTCAGGAAAACCACTTAAAATAACATAGTTAGCGATCTTCACATCAAGAGGTAACCTACTTCTCAACAATAAAGATCGAGCAGCACCTGTGTCCCTCAAAAATTTGACATTTATAACTTCCTCCTCAAATCTCAGCTTACCTGGCCAATTATACTTATTAAATGACAGTCATATGGGGGAATCTTTCTCTTATTACCTTTACCATTTTCTTCATTCTCTACAGAATGTTGAGAAGCCTTAACTTGATTCACCAAAGCAATGGGAGAAGTAGCCTGCCTCTGTAAATAATTCTGACGAGCAAAAAAACACCTAGCCTGGGTATGTCCTGTCTTGTTACACCAGTAACAGGTTCTACTACTTCCCACACTACTAGTTATAGTACGACTAGGATGAGCATTATCAGTTTTTGCAAAATTCCTATTCACAAAATTACTACCGGGATTACTTATTGGTTGATTTTTGACCTGAAAATTAGAATTTGCTTTAGAGTTAGCCTGAAAATTAGAATTATTTTGGTTAAAGAACATTCTCTTTCTACTCTCCCCGTCACCCTTGACCACAGGGAAATTACCCCTGAAGTTCTCAGTACCAACTTTATGGGTCAATATATATTCATCACTCAACTGAGCAATTCTGGGAAAAGAGGTCACTTTCAAGTCTTCTAAATGCACTCTTAAATCTTTAGCACACGATTTCTTAAAATCTTCAATCAATATCAATTCCTTCAAGGCCGCCAAAGTAGTTACTTGGCGACTCTTGAGCCAGTCATCAAAATGCTCCTGCTTTACTCGGGCAAATTTCACAAAAGTCATGTTCGGGGTTTTGTTAAATTCCTAAACCTCTGCCTGTAGGGCCTCGGGAACCAAATCATAAGCTTTTAATATCAAAGCTTTCACTTTCTCATAATCCTGAGATACTTGCTCCTCTATAGCATAATAAACCTTCTGAGCCTTGCCCAGCAAGCGACATTGATCAACACTGTCCAGACCTCCCTAGGCCAAGACAACCTGGAAGCAACCCTTTCAAAGGCCTTAAAGAATTCAGGCACGTTCTCTCAGTAAAACAAGGTACAAGTTTTTAGAGCATCCCCAAAACTAAACTTTTCCCCGGTATCTTCACGGATGGGGTACTCACACACTTCCTACCTTGCTGGAGCTTGGCCAACTCTAAACTCCATACCAAGCATTGCTCTCTCATGTGCTCTGATTCTCTCCAACTCCTCGAACTCTAACTTCTTTAGCTCCAACATGCTCTGGAAATCCTTTACTAGTGGCTCATTTTCCACTTTGACCGAACGAGTAGGAACAGCTGGACCAACATTATCAGTACAAGGAACTCGCTCAGTCGACTTTTACCATCAGGCAGACTGCCGTACCCTTCAAAAATCACCTCCACAGTGGGGCAGATCCTGAAAAGACTCAATCCCGGAGCCCCCTTCTACATCAGACTCACTCATGCTTTCACTAATTAATTCATCAGCAGTTTGTTAAGTTCACACAGCCTATTCTTTACCAACTTATACACATCCTTTTTCAATCCCTATTTGTTAAAGAAATGCCTAACCACCTAGCACAAGCTTTCAAATTTTCTTTAGTCAAAGCACTCAAATACCTAACACAATCCTCAGAAGCTAAATATTCAGCAGGGTTAAACTCTACATCAGCCATAGTTTAAAAAGGAAAAGGAAGGTGATGAGGCACAAGAAAAATAAATACTGAAAAATCTCACCGAGAGCACAGTATGACCACACGCACCACCGACTGAGTTTGTCCTGGATCCTGTCACGGTCGCCAAATTTGTTACGAACTCCCTTTAGGAGGAAGTCGTAACTGGTTCTTTTATTTTAATCTTAAATCCAGTGACAAAAACAAATCAGTATGAGCGAGGAAAATCAGAAAGACACAGGCAAAAATTTTCACAATATTTATTACACAATAAATATACGTACACTGATGGCTCACAAAAAGTAATAAATAGACAAAACACAAAAGGCCATCAAATAACTCAGAGAGTCACCTATAACTAAAGCTAAACCCTACTCATAGAGAAGAAACCAAAATCTTAATCTTAATAAGGGACCCAAATAAATTTACCCACCACGCTAACCTATTACTAAATAGAAGGAAAGAAGTGGGTAAGGGGACATACAAAAAGAAACAATAATCCTACCTAAGACATAACAATCTAAACCTTAATATACTATCAAACACTTTAGACCATATAATTACACACTCTTTAGGGTGTATCTAAAAATACACACAGATTGGTCCTATGACACAGACAGTACTAATACAGACGAGTCCATATATCGCTCAAAAAATGCAGTCACAGAACATCACTCCCATCAGAAGAACTGCACTTCAAACCGTTGGTGGATATACACACTTAGTCTACGGCTCGCCAAAGATACAGGGGATGTTCCTCTTACCTGAGAGAAAGACACCCTACTTGCTCCAACAAGGCCACTCTGTCTGATACAGTGGATACATCCATGAAAGACGAAAAAGGCTCTCTTTTTGAGCCCAGAACCACACACAACTGCCAACGCCAAGATTTGAGACAGTAGGCCACTTAAATCACAGTTGCACGTCGTACTCCTACATGTAGCTTCACGTGCATAACTGCCTTTCACATTAAGCAGCAGCTCAATGACAGCAGATGTTGTTCTCAAGAGAACAAGCGAGAAATCTTCAGAATAGGACGTTATATATGTATAATCCACAACAGCAGACAGATCAGCAGCTCCAGAGTCCTCAACGGCCTTGAACTAGACTCTAGAATACTTTGGGAGAGTCACAAGTCACCTCTCCTTACCACACTCCCAGTCACCATAAAGAAAAATAAACAGAGTTACAATTTGGCAAGGAAGCAAAAACACTGAGGAAGGCCGCACTTCAAACTGCACTCAATAGATGGCGCCACAAAACTTAAGCTTTTTTTCAACCAAAGCAAATTAACAGTACATTTAACCAAATGTATACTAACGTAAAACAAATAGCAAAATACCTAACTTAACTTAGTTTTACAAAATTGCAAACAATAGAAAAATAAAAGCCATCAGTGCAAAAAGGCAAAACAATGAGATTTTACTTTAAAATTACGTTACGGCCTGACAAAATGTGAGTGCAGAAGTCCGTGGAGTTGCTGTGATTTCTGAGTTGTGTGTGTGCTGATGTGTGAGTTTGGAGAATTGAGTTGGAGAACTTGAAGTTTTTTTTTCTTTGGGAGTTGTGATAATGACTTATGATTTGGTAGTCATATTAAGGGAGTTAATTGGGAGACGTTCAGTTAGTATTTCTGACTTTTTGAGATCATTGTTTGATAGAAGTAGTATGTCTGGGTTAATTTTCTTAGATTGACCAAAGACTTGACTGACATACTAACTAACACCAAAAAGTCGTTTCCCGACGCCAGCAAGACGTCCACCAGCCGTGTGAAGAGAGTGTTGCTGCCATGTTGCCCAGGGTGATTACAAGAATTTCCATGATGGTGATCAAGAGAATTCTACATCGTGTCTTTTGGGGATCTGCAGAAGCCGTGAGAAGTCTTCTACAATGAGGGAGGCATTCCGTCTTCTTACAGTTGCTACAGTCTGCTACAGGAGCAGCTACTTGCAGACAAGCAAAGAGGGATATTCAAGAAATGCAGAAAATATGAGAGAAAATGCGTCTTGTGTTATGGCGAGATTAAAGCGTGATAAGACTATATTTTATAATGCCAGAGACATGCAGTTATTTTGTATATTTTATTTTAAGCTGGCCAGTGTTTTGTGTTATAAGCAATTTTGCTAGGCAGGGGCTAGCATATTAGGTGGCTGAGCATCTGTAAGGCCTAGGGTTTTGATTAATAATATATTGTCCATGTGTTCCCTGTGACCTATGGAATGTGGAGAACAGTGCAGGAGCGGTGACCTGAGAGTAGCTGACAATGAGTTTCTGGGGATGGCGTGAGATAAAAATGCTTAGTTCAACAAGTCAATGCACGACAGTTTATGAACTCTTCTCAAAGTGCCTTTGTGAAACTGGATGCAGCTAGAACCGTGAGCCGCTATCGAACTGTGTGTTCGTATGTGCGTGTGCGCCTCTTTCTGTTAAAAGTGTCATACACAAGCCTATGGGGGGATTTTGAGAGGGCTTCAAGTCACAGGCAAAGATGCCGTGGCGTTCGCCGGGGGAGTTTTTTTATTAACAGTGTTTTAGTGTCCGGTTGTTTGGGTAAGTGTTGAAGTGCTTTAGCCAAAGAGTGGCTTATTATCTGTTTGACATTTTTGTGATGATATCCAATATTTAAACCTCTGTCTGTCAATCTTGTGTGTGTACTTACCGGGATGTGTTCTGTATTTTTGAAACAGACGGTTCTGGAATGCCGGGGGACAAAGAATTCCCAGAGGGGTGTAGACTTTTTGGTGACCAGACATGTTACATTTACGGATTTTTTTGAGTTAGTCTGTAAGACTGGATTACTTGATTGATTGATTTATTTATTAGTTGTTAATAAACGTTAATGTTATGATGCAACTCTCTCATTTTCATTACCTGTTAGAATGGAGAGAAAGAGGTGGCGAGAGAAAGAGATTGTCGGTGCTAGAGAGAGAGAGAGAGAGAGAGAGAGAGGGATTGCCGAGAGAGAGAGAGAGAGAGAGGCTGTGTGTGTAATGTTGTGTGTGGTTTGCTTTCCGTTTCGTGTCACGCTTACCTTATGAATAATGGGGGGGGGGAAATCCCCCCATTTACACATATATATATATATATATGCAATGTATATGTGTATGTATAAGTATGTCTGTGAGTATGTACTATGTATATGTATATATTTTGGTAGAGGACCCTCTTTTAGGCAAATGCTGTTAAGGAGAATGGCAAAATTAAGCGAATTGATTTTATATGGTTTTTTTCTATTTTTCTTAAAATTCGCATATGTTTTGTGCTTTATTTCTGTTCAGGTAAAATAAACATCTGTTCAGAATAACTTTACTTTTATGACCTTGTTGTCGTTTCCGATTCTACCATATAGTATGTATGTTACGCTAATTATGAGGAACTAGAGTATGCCTATAGTACCGAGCATTTTCGTCTCTACTTTTTCTCTCTAAGGGGCAACGTCTCTAACCTCCCTTACTTCAAGTTAAAACAAAAGTTCAGCAATGGAACACAAACTGTACATTGTAATATGTTGGAACGTTATATTCTTGTGGTGGAAATCAACGTTGAAATGTTAGAAATCGTCATGTCTCATCAGTTTCTTATGAAACTGAGGTTCCTTCCCAACTACTTATAATGATATTGATAATGCAAGATAAACAGATATTCGTGGCTTACAGGTAGATTACTTCCTTGCTGGACGAGTGGTTTTCGCGCCAATCCGGTGATCCGAAGTTGGAATCCCGGCTCGGCCAATGCAGATTCAGAGGAATTTATTTCTGCTGATAGAAATTCATTTCTCGATATAGTGTGGTTCGGATCCTACAATAAGCTGTAGGCCCCGTTGCTAGGTGACCAATTAGTTCCTAGCCACGTAAAATGATCTAATCCTTCGGGCCAGCCCTAGGAGACTGTTAGTCAGCTCAGTGGTCTGATCAAACTAAGATATACTTAACTTAACTTTACAGGTAGAGTGCATTCATTTGGAGGTAGGACGGGTGTGATGAATTCTGATAGGCTGGTTGGACTCCAGGTGATCTCGTTGCCAAGGCTGGACTGTAGTGTTGAGATTCTCTTGGTTGCTAGTGAAAGTGGCTTTTCGGCTGGAAGGAGAGATTTGTTGGTGTTCCCCACAAGAATAATTCCGATGATGTCATGCTCAAATGCTCCAATAACGCCCTGGGCTGTTCAGAAGAATGTAAAGCGAAACTTTAATTAAACTGTAATGATTACTCAAATGACGTATCCGGGATTAAAACGGAATTCATTCATAGATGTAAGAGAGTATTTCATTATATAATAATAAACTTAAATAAATTTCAACCCATGGGAAAAAGTTACAACGACTAAAAATATCACCATTTTGAGACAACTTTTATGAGATAACAACAGTCAGAATATACACACGGTAGAATTGTTGTTCATAATTTGAATACAATATTATTGTAATTACATATTCAGACATGCTGGATTTGTAATTATATATATATATATATATATATATATATATATATATTATATATATATATATATATATATAGATATATATATATATATATATATATATATATATTGTAAGGGTGTTACGCACCCTTGTATTTTTTTCTTGTCTCGGACGATCGAAACGGTTGTTTCGGGTTGTTTCCCCGTGAGGGTCGTTTCACCTCTTGTTTATTGGTAGAAGAGGTGGAGGTAAGGTAACGTCCGACAGCCCGTGTCTGACTGCTTCAGTCAGTAAGGTACAGAGACCTGAGCAGGTTGTAAGCAGCATGGGGTTTCCTTGCAGTCACGGTTGGAGTCCTTAATGGCTATTTGGTTAAGACTCAGGACCTGCAGGGTTAAGGACGAGCATAAAGATGTTCGGCAGAGCCAGTTTTGTCTGGGTTAGCAGCTTCGTCTGCGTCATGTTGAGGAGCACGGCTTCAGAGTTGCAGCTTCGTCTGTTCTCATGAAGGGCAGTTTCGTCTGCGTTGTGTGTACAGCTTCGTCTGTGTTCTCCTGAAGGGCAGCTTCGTCTGTGTTGTGTGTACAGCTTCGGCTGGGTGAATTTCTTCAGGAGGTATTCTTAGTGGGTCCTCGGGTGTTATCTCTGCAAGTTGCCACGGTTTCCTGGGTGTTGAGTGTCCTGTAGCATTTAATGCATAAGGCTTTAGTGCCTTAGGTTTTCCCCAGTGTTTTGATATTAATGCTTAAGGTAATTATGAAATTGAAACTGTGTATTATGGCATAATTTGTTAACCCTGCTTTTGATTTTTATGGTCCATTATTTAATTTTGTTTTCTATAGTTGTAACTTGCTAACTATTTGATAACTGCTCGTATTAAGGTTACTGTATTAATTGTGATTGCATTATACAGATCCTGTATGTAAAGTAATTATTTTTCCCCCTGCTTGCATGGAATGTTTAATTTTGGTTATTTGATGTACTGACTCATTCATTTTGTTAATGATTGTTATACTGATTGTTCGATATTTGCCTTTTTGATATTTGCCTTTTCTGATAATATTCAGATTAAATGTGGTTATTTTTGCTTAATGGTTTTTGATTTGCCACTGGTTGCCTTTATGTTAATATTAAATTCAAACAATTGTACATTTTATATATAATAAATTAGTCTTAAGGTCTCTGTTTCGTATTACTTGTTTCGTCCTCCTTTGACTGTCTCAATTGCTGCCAGATTTTCAGTCCTGATAATTTTTTTTTTCATTTATTTTTTCATACTTATTTTTTAAAGAACCTGATTAACCCAACAGTGGTTCATAACATTTGGCGACCTTGTGCCAGGATCAGTTCTGTATGGTTTGGCTGTTTTGCGGCGACATTGGAGGAGAGAGTAATTACAGGATAAAAAAAAAAACAAAAAAAAAAAAAATATTCATTTTTTTTCTTTTTTTTTCTTAAGGGTGATGAGGTGTAAGGGTGTTACGCACCCTTGTATTTTTTTCTTGTCTCGGACGATCGAAACGGTTGTTTCGGGTTGTTTCCCCGTGAGGGTCGTTTCACCTCTTGTTTATTGGTAGAAGAGGTGGAGGTAAGGTAACGTCCGACAGCCCGTGTCTGACTGCTTCAGTCAGTAAGGTACAGAGACCTGAGCAGGTTGTAAGCAGCATGGGGTTTCCTTGCAGTCACGGTTGGAGTCCTTAATGGCTATTTGGTTAAGACTCAGGACCTGCAGGGTTAAGGACGAGCATAAAGATGTTCGGCAGAGCCAGTTTTGTCTGGGTTAGCAGCTTTCGTCTGCGTCATGTTGAGGAGCACGGCTTCAGAGTTGCAGCTCGTCTGTTCTCATGAAGGGCAGTTTCGTCTGCGTTGTGTGTACAGCTTCGTCTGTGTTCTCCTGAAGGGCAAGCGGCGTCTGTGTTGTGTGTACAGCTTCGGCTGGGTGAATTTCTTCAGGAGGTATTCTAGTGGTCCTCGGGTGTTATCTCTGCAAGTTGCCACGGTTTCCTGGGTGTTGAGTGTCCTGTAGCATTTAATGAACAAAGGCTTTAGTGCCTTAGGTTTTCCCCAGTGTTTTTGATATAATGCTTAAGGTAATTATGAAATTGAAAAACTGTGTAATTATGGCATAATTTGTTTAACCCTGCTTTTGATTTTTATGGTCCATTATTAATTTGTTTCTATAGTTGTAACTTGCTAACTATTTGATAACTGCTCGTATTAAGGTTACTGTATTAATTGTGATTGCATTATACAGATCCTGTATGTAAAGTAATTATTTTTCCCCCTGCTTGCATGGAATGTTTAATTTGGTTATTTGATGTACTGACTCATTCATTTTGTTAATGATTGTTATACTGATTGTTCGATATTTGCCTTTTTGATATTTGCCTTTTCTGATAATATTCAGATTAAATGTGGTTATTTTTGCTTAATGGTTTTTGATTTGCCACTGGTGCCTTTATGTTAATATTTAATTCAAACAATTGTACATTTTATATATAAATAAATTAGTCTTAAGGTCTCTGTTTCGTATTACTTGTTTCGTCCTCCTTTGACTGTCTCAATTGCTGCCAGATTTTCAGTCCTGATAATTTTTTTTTTCATTTATTTTTTCATACTTATTTTTAAAGAACCTGATTAACCCAACAGTGGTTCATAACAATATATATATATATATATCAATATATATATATATATATATATATATATATATATCATATATATATAGGATATATACATATATATATATATATATATGATATATATATTTTTTATATATATATATCATATATATATATAGATATATTATATATATATTATATTATATATATATATTAGTATATAGTATATATATATACATATATATATCATATATATATATATATATATATATATATATATATATATATATATATATATATAATATATATATTATGTGTAATATATATATTACTATATATATATATATACATATATATATATATAATATATATATATATATATATTATATATATATATATATCATATATATATATATATAAACATAATAAATGTATATATATATATATATATATATATATATATATATATATATATATATATATTCTAGCCTTCTTTTGGAAAATTTACTTCTTGAGTCCCGCAAATTTACTGTCAGATACTATCATTCTTTCCGAAAATTTACTGATCAAATACTATATGAAAAAAAAAATAGCAACTGCGTCCTCCACTAAAAATATCCAAGAATAGACAGCATCCTTTGAACTGATTCATTGGAATATATTGTTTTTCTATTCCTGCTCTGCTGAAATCCTTCCAGCACTTACACTATTCACACTAGTAATCAAATTAACCTCTTTAACATCTTTCTCTTCATCTTTCCCCACTTTTCCGTGAGGTCTATATTGTTAGGTCAAACACATCGTCCGCTGACAATTGTTAGCCCCTCAGTTCTTCTCTAACTGCATCTCTAACTCCTTAACATATCGATGGTAAATACAAATGCCTTGGAGATTAATAGCTTGCAGGGAGAAGAGATTTTATTTTGTGTTTTTGAAAGACCAATATAAGATACTTCAATTCCATTTCCAGTTCAAGAGCATCTACATTGCCATCATACCTTCATATTTTCTATACTGGGAATTGATTGACATTGATTGACTCGTGGGTAAACGGATGATGAGCCGAATCTGATCCACAACCAGAAAAAAAGGCGTCGAGTTCTACGCTTCCTTCCTTTGATAGGAGTTTTTTATATCGACTCTGATTCAAATATCGTCGCCTTTATCCTGGGTCGATTCCCTGGAAAATCCTTTAAGGTTATGCAAAACCTCCGGTATTCCGATATGATCATGGTCCCCCAAGACAGAAAATATTGTATGTTGAGCTATCTATCTTTCCAAGAATATCTGGCTTTATATATACCTAAAGCAAGTATCATACGACGCACAAAACGCTCGTGCATACGACGTTGTCATGCGACGTTGATCTCTAAAGTAATTTGCCACTAGGAGGTTATTGCCTTGCATCCTTCATTGCATCAATTCGTGATGCCAATGTAGCACCTGACAGTTTTTTGATTATCAGAGGTAAAACGTAAAAAAATCTTTAGAATTGTCTATAAAGAAGGTGAAGCCGATGATACAGAAGAGAAAACCCTGAGTGAGTCGAAAAACAAATGCGCTAAAGATGTCGATGATTTTGTAGCATGGGTGAGAACCAATTTCAAAGCCTGTGATTACGAGCCAGAAAGGAATTAGTCTTCGCTTTCGCGTCGACAAAAGCACCATTCGACTTCTACACACCATCTTTGGATCTTTTGAGCAAAGCAGCTACGTCTAGGGCTGTTTATGATGGTATGATAAAAATATTACTAGAAAAAAAACAAAAAAAAAACGTCAGTCGTTCAAAAAAATTGCTGACCTATGAAACAATTCAACTAAAGTTTAAGAGAATATTTAACACATAGTAATATTCCCATTAAATTATAAACTAAAAAAATACACTTCAGTCTAGCATATTCCAAAGCTATACCATCTCATGTTCTCAAATATTGCATGCACGCGCGCGCGTGAACACACAAACACACACGCGCACACAGGTTACAATCACCGCTCATCCTTTTATCAGATTCTTGCAATTTTTGAACGACTGACGTTTTTTTTTTCTAAGTAATATTTTTATCATACCATCATAACAGCCCCTAGACGTAGCTGCTTGCTCAAAAGATCCAAAGATGGTGTGTAGAAGGCAGGATAGGGGCCCTATATAAAAAAGAAGTGTATAGGTCCCGACTTGTAAATATCAAAAAATAAAAATATATATATATATATATATATATATATCTATATATATATATTATATATATATATATATATATATATATATATATATATACGTATGTATGTATGTCTGTATGTGACTGTGTTTGTGAGTGCATGCACAGATTTACAAATACAAATACTGAGATAATTACTATGATGTCTTTTGATGGCAAATATGTCAGTAGAAACAAACTCTAAACGTTTTTACTCTGTGAGGTCAATTTGTGTAGGTCTCCAATATGGCCTTCAGATGTCTTCCCAGAAGTCAATATCTGACAATCACTCCCGTATACTTGGTCACGTATGACGCTGTCAGTCAAATAAGCAAAGTTGTTCGTGGAAGGAAAGACCTGATTTCAAGGAGATGCTATTTTGGCAGAATGGGGCAGTTTGCTAGATTTAGGGACACAGTAAATACAACCAAAGCACTTTCTTGTGCCAAAGTAGGTATGTCTAGTAATCTGAGCTGATAGTCATCACCACAGAAAGATCAAGGATCTTGGTTTCACTGCTTTACTAATAACCGCGACAAAATGCTACCCTGCAGAAGCTGAGAGTACTAAAGAATGAAAAAAAATCCCACTTTAAACAAGTACCGATTACTGAGGTCTAAAGTGCGCGCAGTGGAAATGGTCGCATAACCTAAGACGATAAATGCACAAATACCAAGTTATTGCTTATTCCTTGTTAATACAAGTCATTTCAGAGGTCAACGTACCTTTAGCACGGCTTTCCGTGAATTAACAATGCTTTTCTGATTGGTTCCGAAGCCAAAGCTTTTTCGTACTTGTACCTTATATCCCGGGTTGCATTTACAACACTTGAACTATTTTCTTTACGTGTGAAACAACATGTAATATGCCAGTCCTTAGCCTGTCTGCAGCAATGTGTTGTATATATTATGTAAATTTACTTGAAAATCTTGTTCTGCTTACCAGCAATTGTATATCCGATGTATTTTTTAATTTTTTTTCTGTAAAAGAAAACTCCCCACATGGCCTTGTCTATCCGTCCCAACTTTTTCTGTCCGCCCTTAGGTCTTACAAACTACTAGGGCTAGAAGGCTGCAAATTGGTATGATGATCATCCACCCTCTAGTCATCAAACAGCTCTATAGCCTCAGTGGTTTATTTTTCTTATCTTTTTAAAGGTTAAAGTCAGCCTTAATCGCGCGTCTGGCATCGCAACAACATAGGGCATTTCACGGCCAGCTGAGAGTCTCATGGGCTGTGGCTGAGAGTTTCAAGCTCGATTCCGCCGAAGTTTCTTCGGCGCATTATTTGCTTGTTTATATTCTTATCACAACGTATGGTAACACTACTAAAAGCCAATGTTGTGAAGAACAAACGGCAACGTTGTATCTCCTTTGATAGCGATTGCCGCGACAGGCAGTCGATCTCTCCAAGATCTCGCAAGAAGCGGATTTGCTGACACTGATCCTTTTCTGCCCAAGGTCTCTAGATCTTGCTTCTGCCAGAGCCTCGCCCAGATACGAACGCTTCCTCTCCTTATACTTTCCTCACTCTCTCCAAAGAAAGGAAAGATCTCTAACTCACACTGCATCGAGGAATGCATAAAGACATTTGTATGTTCATTTGTCTATCTCTTTGCTATTTTTTCCTCTTTTCCTATTGCCATTTGTTCTGCATGTACCAATGGGTGATTTCTCTATCTTTAGATATCAACAGGAAATTTTGACTGTTCACAAAAAGGTCGACCACTTATAACCCTAATATCTTATTTGGGGTTTCAAAGGATGGCCATAATACGACATATCTCCAATGGCACTTAGATTTTACTAAATCCAAATACGTTACTTTTAAATCGACCTTTGCAAGTCACTGCCTTCACTTATAGATTTGATTTCTAATTTTGTGATTATTCATCATCAGGCCAAAGAACATATACTCAACAATCCACTCCCCTTATGAGCCCTTGATAATTATCTCTCTCTCTCTCTCTCTCTCTCTCTCCTCTCTCTCTTCCCAGATAACCATTAAGTTAGTAATTGATTAAATTTGTTTTAGTTTTTTCCGAGTTGAATATTTATTTTTAGTCCAAGGGTAGAATTTGAGAAAAAAATCATCTCATATCTAAAATACTAACGAACAAGTTAATTTTGAAATCTGACCCTTGGTAAATTTGTTATCGAAATTAGATTGATTGCTTTGAATTTTAAATTATTCTTAAATGTAAAAATCATATCAAGAAAGAGCAGGGATAGTAATAATGATAAACGATATTATCGATTCCGAATATCAATTATTAAGAATCGCCTACTATAAAAATTGAACAAAAACCGTTTATAAAATAAACGCTGAAGAGAAGAACAACAAGATACACGCTGTGGGCTAAACCGAATTTATCGCCTCCGTGAAAAAAAAAAAAAAAAAAAGCTTCTTTTTGTTTTTCTCTCAGCAAATGACTTCACGGGATGGAATCTCGATTAGTCACAATCAGGTGAATTGCTTCAGTGCCTTCTTTTCATGTCGCATCTTTTCAATGAGAGAAACTCGGAGTTTTACTTTCAGAGAAGATTTTTGTGTATAACTGCAAATAGCAGTGGGACCGTGACTTATTCCATTTTCCAGCCCTCAATCGAAAAAAAATAAGGATATAGGAAGCAAACAAAATAGGGCTAAGGTTTCACCACATAGAGAGAAAGAGAAGCTGGATGGCCGAGGGGTGTGGGGGGGGGGGGGGGGGGGGGGGGGGGGTGCGTTTCGGAACATTTCTATCAGAGGATCAAAGACGCCTAAACATGGGGAGAGGTTACGCGGTCGTGTGATATTGGAAGGATTGCCTCTCAGCTCACCAACCAGTGACAAAATGGTGACGATAAAAAGTGACACCTAAGCTACCTCGCCTGACAGAGGGAAGGGATCAGGAGGAAAGCTAAAGGTGGGTGTTTCCGATGGTGAGAAAAGCTCTTCATTATTTAGAAGGGATATGAGACGAAGCACACTTGAAAGCAGCATTCCGAAGCACACTTGAAAGCAATAACCAAAGGCACACTTGAAAACAATATTCCTAAGGCACAATTAAAATCAATATTCCGAAGGCAGACTTGTAAGCAATATTCCGAATGAACACTTCAAAGCAGTATTCCTAAAGCACACTTGAAAGCAATATTCCGAATGAACACTTCAAAGCAATATTCCGAATGAACACTTCAAAGCAATATTCCGCAGCACACTTGAAAGCAATATTCCAAAAGTGGATGAATATGAATAAATTTAAGCCTCTGCACCTACGATGGAGACAAGTTGCCTGATTAAAAGCTTTAGAAATATATTTACCTCAAGTGGATATTGAGGCTTCACGTTGCCACCCTTTACATGTCACAATTAGCCACAATGAGGTTTTCAATTGCATTATTCACTTATCTCATGTATAAAAAAAAATTCGATTGACAGATTTTAAAACATGCGTTTTAGACTTGACGAATTTTCGAAAAAAAAAATATTTTAAAAAGCAAGAAAGATTTCAGTGAAACACATTTATAATCTACAGCTACAGTTTTTCTTACTGCTTATTTCATATCAAGTTTGTTATTCTAAAAAAAAAACTGCAGTGGCAATGAGAGGCAGTTGTATTTTTCAAATAATGACTGTAAATGAAATGGAATTTGCCGAAAGTTATATTTAGGTCATAGATAGAAGAGAAAGAAAAACATAAAAGGAGAGAGAGAGAGAGAGGAAAGAGAGAGAGAGAGAGAGAGAGAGAGAGAGAGAGAGAGAGAGAGAGAGATGAATTAAAATTAGGGTACAATATGTAAGTGTGACAAAAAAGAGAAAAAAAAGCAGAGATTCTGAGACTCCGTCTGGCGAGTGTCGAGTTTGAAAAATCTCTAGGAAGAGGACAACTGGGATCCTTGTAGACTAGTGTCACTGATCAAGCATCACATAAGAACGAGTTCAAACAAAGTGGATACGAAATTAGCTGTTATCCAGTATCAGACTTTGATGCTCATTCACTTCAGTGTAACATTAGGTCTTTCATTTCAGTGGAAACGACGGAATATCTTTAACCGCAATATCTCGCGTGATCCTTGGAATTGCAATCAGGAAAAGTATTGTTAATGTTTTTTTCACTCTCTGACCTTTTGTTTTGAATAAAATTTGAGAGCCGGAAATATAGTCGATAAGAAAATTTATTTTTTCATTTATTTTACACTGAATTCATCGTTGAAAGACGTTGACTTGCCCTTATATCCTGTTTGTCATATCTTTGTCCATATAATTATTCTACTTGACCTAACAGAGATTATTTATGCTTTTTCATTTTGGTTTCCAAATTGTAAATTGGCATTTATATATTTTTATAACTACTAACTTTAACCATTTACACTATTTTTGTTAGGCTAATTTCTCTTCATCATAAATGAGATTTGTACACACACTGTCGAGAAAGGAATATAAAAAAAGTACGGGCAGAAAGAGGGCAGATAACCGAGAGGAAACGGTTTTAGTTTTCTATTTTCTAATTATATTGAAAAACTAATAACAAGAACCTACTTAGTTCATCAGTTCACTTCTGGATATGCTTGGAAATCATAAGGATATTCATCAAGTTGCTTGCATTCTCATAGGATCAACGGTAAACGGCCATCATGGATGTAAAACCATTTCTCTCTCTCTCTCTCTCTCTCTCTCTCTCTCTCTCTCTCTCTCTCTCTCTCTCTCTCTTTCTAAATCCTTATATGTTTCAGTATAATTTCTTTATTAATGAATTGGTAAATAATTCATATCAAATGCTTACTTAACTACTTCAATTGAAATTCCCGTAAACATTAAAGGCAGTTGCGCAGCTTTTCATATTTTGGTAAACGCTCTCTCTCTCTTCTCTCTCTCTCTGTCTTTCTAAATCCATATATGTTTCAGTATAATGTCTTTATTAATGAATTGGTAAATAATTCATATCAAAATGCTACTTAACTACTTCAATTGAAATTCCCGTAAACATTAAAGGCAGTTGCGCAGCTTTTCATATTTTGGTAAACGCTCTCTCTCTCTCTCTCCTCTCTCTCTCTCTCTCTCTCTCTCTCTCAGTAAATACTTACACGACTGAGTAATTCCTCACAGACCCCTGGCACCTAGAATCGACGACACGTAACTCGCCCGTAAATAGATTCTTTCAACTAGAATACGAATTTTTTCATTTACATCTTCCCCGACGCCATTTTTCCCCTTAACACTTTTCGGTTGGATATTGTCAGGCTATTGAAAGTCTCTGATACCGATCTGGATTAAGCTTAGAACAAGAAAGAGAGGGAGGTCGGATTGCATCCCTCCTCACTTGTCATATTCGAATAGCTGACAGTAGAGCCAAGAGGAGGTGAAGTGTCAAACCATGCACCCTATGCTGGATTGGAAAAAAAAGAATCACAAGGATAAAGTCACATTAATCTTTCTTAATACTGACTCGCAAGGGTTTTAACCCTTCGCGCCGTGTTTACTACCGCCCGTTGGGGATTAACTTTAAAAAACATAAGCAAAAGACTGTAAATATCATAAAGATACCGACCCCCCAAGAAATATTGTGAATTTTTCCCTATGACTTTATTACCGGCCACCATAAATGAATGACTTTTTTTCCAGTGACATTCTTTTCCTAGCTAAAATAGTGGCCTTTTTCCCGTAACTTTTTTACCGGTCACCTCTGAGTTGATCCCTGGCGGACTGATGATCCTCAAGAACTTCATGGTAGCACTAGAAGATACCTTGATCAAATGATTAATGATCTACATTTAATGAAGACCAATTGTTTTTCAATGAATGATGCTGACTATTGCATGAAATCAATGCTGATCATCCTAAACTTCCTTTCCCTTTAACCAAACCAAAGCGAAACCTCACATCAAACACTACAGTCATCTGAGATTCTAAAATAACCAAAAAGAATATTCAAGCTTTATTCGAACTTCATTCATTTTGGCTCATATTTTTTTTTAGTGAGACTGGCTCGAAGTTGAAATACCAGAGGCTACTAAATTCCTTATTATCAGAAAGACTCCGAATAATATGCTCATCAGACATTTAAAAGAAAATAATTGAATAGGTGGAACCATTCTAAAAATCCAGCCAAATAGCTGCACTAACAGCACAAAGAAAGGTGCCACTGGCAAAACCCTAACAGCCAATTAGCAAACTGGCAATATTAGGCTCGATAAAAAAAATACAAATCTTATTCGCAAATGTGGACAACTGTGACTTAACAAATAAATAAAACAGACACCTATCTTGACCTAGGAAAATGAAACTTCGTGGACAAAACTTAGTCTAAAGAATCAAAGTATGTAGGCAAAATTTAATATTCTGTCAAATATCCTTGCAATATTCTCATAATTTATTTTTCTCCCAGTTATGAGCCTGTATTAACAATCATGTCGATGTCTATAACGACCTTACTCTTAAACCTTTCAAACTCCTCATAAGGTCCTGCTTGTACTTCATTTTTAGGTTTGTGTCGTTAAACGAAAGCCTTATATCTTACTATAATAGGCGTTATGTCTTCCGTCCGTCTGTCATTCACTCACGGCCAAAAGGCTGGTCCGATGGGTATGAAACTTGGCAGGGTTACAGTGGGGACCCCTCAGATGGTTTATATTGGGGTTTTAAGCAACAAAAGGCACCAAAGGAGGGGACGGGGCGCTATTCCCAAAACGGGGCTGGTTCAGCCCGTAGACCTAATAACGTTACGAACCTATCATGCCTAGGTAGTAAATAATATGACTTTCGATTTTCGGTATACATACTAAATATGACTTACTATCGAATACTGTGGGGGTACGACATCAATGGCACCAAAAGGGTTTGGGGTTGGGCAGAGTGTGACAGGGGGTGGGGCGACAAAACCCCCAACGACAAAACCCCCAAATGACAAAACCCCCACTTACAAGAGCACCCTCATATCTTTCAGAAAAACTTATTTAAATGTCTAGTTTTACATAATTTTGGGAATTTTATCAAAGAAAACTTATTGAATCTTAAATCTTTTATTAAAAACAAAAGTTAGCAAAGTTTACAGTTTTAAAATCCTTTATGGAAAGATAAGATTATTAA
>NC_061110.1:31040393-31042709 GCF_015104395.2 Macrobrachium nipponense | reverse complement strand
TTAAGAGATTTGAAGTTTCAGTTCGCCTCAAGATTAGAGAACATAACATTATCCTACATCTGCCACCCAATTTGTCTTCCTGTTGGCAAGTCTGGATTACTGCTTACCAACGTTGTGAACTCTAGGTAATTCCAAAGCAATTAACATTGTAAAGATTAAGTTTATATATATATATATATATATATATATATATATATATATATATATATATAATATATATATATACATATATATATATATATATATATATATATATATATATATATATATATATATATATATATGACTTAATTATGTAGAAAATCATCTGAAATTTTCACAAGCGTATGTAACAGCTTGGGAATTATTTCTTACCCTTTTTAAAAAGTGGGGGGAAATGACATATAAACCTAGCTTACGAATTGGGTTCTTGAAATGTGAACTCTAAACTATCATATTACTCCTCTGACAGGGAACTTGAGTTTATATTGTATATTTGTAAGGTTTACATATAATAAAGAACGTATTTTGACATTCTATAAATAAATAACTAAGATAATAACAAAACCAGTGACCCAAGGGGTCATATAGGAACTTGCCAAATTTGAAGAAGTGTTAACGTAGCGTTAACGAAGTGTTGATGTTGGCTTGAAGTTGCTTCGACGTTGATTTGTCTAAGCGACTTGGTTTGTAGACACTGGAGTCATCTTTAATATTGCAGAATGTAAACGCAACAATGCCTCCTCTGGGAAAAACATATTGACGTTCCCACCAACAGACTGTGGTCACATCATTGATCTAGATTCGTATGTCCATCGTGTGTATGAAATTGAGCTATGTTTCGTCTTCTTATGATCTTGTAAACATAAGTACATCAGACTTCCACTACACCTCTCCGCTTAAAGACCTATCAAAACCTTCTTGCACCTAATCTTGTGATGTAGATACTATGAGTTTTAAAGTCTTCAACCTTCATACCAGAAGTAGCTATCGATGGGGACTTAAAAGATATCATCACGGTCAATGAGACTTGACTAAGATGTGGTGTTTACCAACCGACATCTGCGATACATCTTGCAGATCCAAAGTAACCAACAGGGTGCCTGGTAGTATAACAAATGCGAGGCTACACCCCTTAGATATTCTACCAATAATAATACTATAGCTCAGTATGTCTAGACACAACAAACAAAATGGGCATAATTATTTATATTATAACTCTAAAATACAGTTATAATGTATTATAATCTTCTCTAATTAAAACTTGGTGATCAAGAAACAATGGGGATATGATAAAACAAGAGAGAATAAGCATCAGCAATTGTATTTCAAAGGCTACATTAATTATTCGCAAAACTATGAGTTCTTCATAATGAAACTGCCTCAAATTCAGGAATGATAATGCAACTTTGTCTGCTGATATCGTTAGATGATGGACAGTTTGTTAGCCCCAGAAAATCGATTCGGGTCAGCCTTGACGTTAGTGTCCATTCGTCGTAGAGAGCTCCTAACTTTAGCAAACATAATTCATGCGTTTTCTTATTAATAATAATAGCTTCTTCGCGCCGTATTTGCTTTCATAAGAAAAGGAGGTGGGACTCTTAGTATCAGCGTAGCCACTGGGGTGAACTTACCTGAAAGAGTTGCTCCCGTAAACCTCAAGACAAGTCATTATTGCTCTTCATTTTGAAGTGATTTTGCATTTACCCTTCAGAAGTAATACCTGGCCGTTCGGTTCACTTCAATACCCCAAACTATAAAATGTTCGTCATCTTTCATAATACTGTTCTTCTAATTGTGTATACAATGAAAATTCTGGGTGGATTTCCATACGTCATAAGGCGAAGAAGATGCATTTCGCTGCTTCGGGTATTTGAAAAGAAGACTAATATGGCCTCACAAGAAAGCAGACACGTCATCAGTATTCGAAAAACTTTGTTCGGGACGATCTGGTCCTTCACACTGGCAATGCTGACTATCATAATATGTTGCGTGAATATTGCACACTTCAATTTCAGCGAAAGTAGCACTACTTCCGTTCTCCATAGAGTTCTGAACATTAATCTAGCTGCAAGTACAGCATCTTTGCAAATGTACATTTGTGTGCAAAGTAACCGGCTGGCTCAACTTGTGAACAAAACGAAAGGCCTCATAGATGAAAAGAAAAGCGTAAACAACTTTTTGCTGTTGTACTTAGTCTTATTTGGTGACGTAGTAGCCACTCTATTCATGTGTTATCGTTTGTTTTCGCAATTAATCGAAGGAAATGTAAGACACAACATATACAATGTGACTTTAGCCCTCACAACAATCATCTACAATATTGGAGGTTCAGTG